>NW_009602088.1:719-56398 GCF_000690535.1 Cariama cristata
TTGACCTTCAGGAGGCTCGCAGGGGCCCACCTCTCAAGCCTGTCAAGGACCCTCTGGATGGCATCCCTTCCCTCCAGCGTGTCAATTGCACCACACAGTTTGGTGTGGCTAACAAACTTGCTGAGGGTGCACTCAATCCCACTGCTGACAAAGATGTTAAACAGCGCTGGTCCTAATGCCGACCCCTGAGGAATGTCACTTCTTACTGGTCATCGAGCAGTTGACCGCAACTCTTCAAGTATGATCATCCAGCCAATTCCTTATGCACCGAGTGGTACATCCATCAAATCCATGTCTCTCCAAATTAGAGACAAAAATGTTGTGGGGCTCAGTGTCAAATGCTTTGCACAAGTCCAGGTAGATGATGTCAGTTGCTCTTCCCTTATCCACCAATGTTGTAACCCTGTCATAGAAGGCCAAAAAATTTGTCAGGCACCATTTGCCCTTACTGAAGCCATGTTGTCCAACTCCAGTCACCTCCTTATTTCCCATGTCCCTTAGCTTAGTTTCCAGGAGGATCTGCTCCATGATCTTGCCAGGCACAGAGGTGAGACTGACTGGCCTGTAGTTCCCTGGGTCTTCCTTTTTTCTCTTTTTAAAAATGGGGGTTACTTTTCCCCTTTTCCAGCCAGTGGGAACTTCACTGGACTGCCATGACTTCTCAAATATGATGGATAGTGGCTTAGCCATTTCATCCGTCAGGGGCCCAGGTCCCATGGACTTGTGTACCTTCAGGTTTCTTAGATGGTCTCAAACCTGATCTTCTCCTACAGTGGGCGGTTCTTCATTCTCCCAGTCCCTGGCTTTGTCTTCTGCGACTTAGGCGGTGTGGCTGGAGCACTTATCAGTGAAGAATGAGGCGAAAAAGTCGTTGAGTACCTCAGCCTTCTCCATGTCTCAGGTAACCAGGTGTCCCATTTCCTTCCAGAGAGGGCCCACATTTTCCCTAGTTTTCCTTTTATCACTGACATACCTATAGAAACTTTTCTTGTTGCCCTTGATGTCCCTGGCCAGATTTAATTCTATCAGGGCTTTAGCTTTCCTAACCTGACCCCTGGCTGCTCAGACAATTTCTCCGTATTCCTCCCGGGCTATCTGTCCTTGCTTCTACCCTCTGTAGGCTTCCTTCTTGTGTTTGGGTTTGTCCAGGAGCTCCTTTTTCATCCACACAGGCCTCCTGGAGTTTTTTCCCAACTTCCTCTTGGTTGGGATGCATCGCTCCTGAGCTTGGAGGAGGTGATCCTTGAAGGTGAAGGTGAACCAGCTTTCTTGGGCCTCTCTTCCCCCATGGTTTTATCCCATGGTACTCTACCATGCAGCTCCCAGTCTGTGATTCCATGAGAAGCTGTCTTCACCTAAACGTTGATCAGTGGTGCTTCTGTACCCCAGCTGTGCTTAAAGAACACATGCCAGGCCACATCAATCCAGTCTTCTAATAAAAACTGATTCTTTTACACTCTGCTTCTACATTTTTTAAGTTGGATCATTTTCCCAGTCCAGATTATAACATGGTCATATAAATAGTTGTGCTGCCTTAGTGACAGTGGAGTGGAAGGAGGATTTGAAATACTGTAGGCTGATACTACCGGGAACATCCAAGTGTTTTGGAGAAACAACAAGAGCTGGTTTGTGAACCTACTCTCCAGCCGTCTTCCCCTTTCTCTGCTTCCCACTGCAGCTCTTATTGCATCATGTAATTAAAAGTAGAAGGTGACCTCTGGGCAGGCTTGTCACTTCTGCAGCACAGCAGTGCAAGAACAATATTCCAGTCCTCTGCAGTGCTCCTTCAACCTGCTTAATTTACTGTATCAATATAGTCAACATAGCCTAGAGACAGCTATATTTAATATATACCATTAATAATTGTAGATATTTCCAAGTTTTAGCCATGTGATCTAACATGTGCTTCTAGCAGTACTGAAACATTTGGCTTAAAACAGTGAATAGAGACAGGTGAAGAGAGAACCGAACATCTGTCTAAACCTTTGCTAGCACCAAGTACCAAGACATATATATGTGCACAAGTGTATGCAGGCTTATATATATATATTTATATACACACAGACATACATGTGTGTGAGAGAAGTATAATGTCCTAAAGTACATAACAATAGAAGAATCAGTTGTGGTCAGAACAATTGCTGTTGAGGATGACTGCAGTTGCCAAGCATGCAACAGAAACCACTGCTCTAATAAGTTGAACATTTAAAGAGAAAAAAAAAAAAAAAGGTGGTTTTGGTAACTTGTTGGTTTTTACTAGAATAATTAGGGAAACGGACAGCCTAGTAAAAAGACTAAATTTTTTTCATTAATTCAGAAGAATCCTAAGACTGACTTATGTGACTAGCCAGTCAGGCAAAGCCTTCATCCATCCCCAGGCTTTGCCAGAATACCTCAGTGACCACTTGCATTAGCCTTCAGCTGTCATTTGTGTGTCTTTTAAGCAGAAACAGACAACATTTTTTAAGGTTTATGGCTTGTATGATGTAAACAGTCAGCTAACCTTGCCGGGATAACTTTTATAAACCATTTGTTACCCAAAATACACCTGGTTCAGGTCCATCCCATTTATTTGGCTATAAGATCACTGTCAGACTGCACAGTTGCACAACAAAAGCATTAACAAGAATCCTAGGTAATATTGCTTGATGCCTCCCATATCTGAACAAGGTATCAGTCAAAACTACAACTCCACCACAGGACGTAAACACAGGACGTTCCCGCAGGTGTCCATAGCAGTCCTGCTGGGTGGAGAATTCTGGTCACCCTGCAAAGTCCCAAGACACAGGCAGCTTAAGCGGTTTGTATGAAGGCACACAGGAAGCATTTGCACCTCCTCCAACTTGGAGCCAGAGATGCCATTCTGCCAAATGCTATTGAAAACACCCACCTGCAACGCTCAGTTCCAAATAATCTTAAAGACATTATCATTTTAATTTCTTGGTGAATAGGTGTCAATTAGATTAGTAAGGTCCTATAAGCAGAGAAAAAACAAACAAAAAAATAAACCCCACAAAACAAACAAAAAACCCACCAATATTCAGGAATTGACCAATTTCCATTGCCCAGCACTTCCACCGTGCTGCAGGAGGAAGACTAGAGAAACGATCACAAAGATCAGAATTGCCACCAGCTACTTACACCATCCTTTTAATGGATATTGCACTTCTCTACCTTTCCACATGGCCACTCCACAGAGCAGTGCAGGACTTACATGATACAGAAGACCCTGCATGGACCCTGACCACAGCCTGCTTTTAAGTGCATGACTTATGCTGCTATGGAGATGAGCATATGTGCACAAATCCACCCTTATTGTGAAACTGTTGCATTCTCCTTGAGTCTGTTTTGTCTCTGGAGGGCATGGATTTCCCACTCTCCAGTCTCAGCCACTCTGAGTTTTTCCCCTATATTAATTTTAATGAAACTCTATTAACAGGGTTAAATTACATGAACCCAAATACATCTTTTTGCAGTGCATATACAGATAGCAACAATAGCAGACAGCATTCGGTGTAATACAACTGCACATGTGTCATGTAAGTACCTATAGAACAGCTGCAAGGAACTGGATTTGCTCTGCAGGTGGAATGGGAACAGTCATCGGTATTTCCAGACTTCCACAACCTGGATAGTGTCCAACCTGAATCAGTATGGTTAGTAGGTCTGCACTGCAACAAGCTTCTCAACCAAAGAGGAAAAGACTATGCCCACACCAAGAGAATGCAGAAACATCCAACCTGTTGTCACAACTAAACAACTACCTTAAACTTAGACTTGCCTAAAAAAAAAAAAATTAAAAAAATAAGTTTGTGTCTTATCCAAAAGACAACGGAAAAAATCCAACTGCTGGTGACATGTACAAATTAAACTAATTGTATGTCAATCAGTTAACTTACACTTCTGTGATTTCAAAATCTGGTTGAAGCTTCTCCAAGCACACTCAGCTGTGCTTCAGCACCACCGCTGGCTGTCATCTCAGTTTCTGCTGCTGGGGACCTGGCTGGCCACCAGCTGCTCTTAACGAAGGAGACTAGAAAGCAATCTCATCAACTCTGTTGCTGATTGTACAGAGACAGAGTTAAACTCTGCCTTTCAAAGGCTGGCCATTTAGTCAAAGATTAGCAGAACCATAGTGAAAAAAACATAGCGAGTACTCTCTTAAGACTCTTGATTATATATAAGCTTAATTGGCAAAAACTCATCTGTGCTTTTAATTTCAGAATGTGCACCCTGCTGGCTATGGGCTTATTTGCATCCCTGAATTTCTGGGTGATAAAACCAGGAACGAGGTTAAACGGAAAGACTTCCATTTCCTTTCTTACATCAGTGTGTGATTCCTGGGGGACAGGATTAGTTTTCTTGTAGTTTATGCTAGGTTGTGAGCTCACTCACTGTTATAAATGGGTTGTCTGTATAATTGTTACCAATTACATGCAAATTGCTGCTAAATGGCACAGACAGCTCATTTATGCCAAATGTTGGTTTACACTTTGCTCTCTTTCCAAGACAGTGGGGAGATAAAAAAGCAATTGGATTGATGAGTGGGATGTCAAAATTTCTCTCCAGTTTCCATTATGCAGTTAAACATTGCCTCACCATTCTTTGACAAATACTGGAATATATCCAGAAATCACACTTCATTTTTTCCAAGATCGTGATCAAATAGCTCCCCAAATCTGAGCAAGCAGTACCACCTCTTGTTTATCCTCCATGTCAGATCTGCAATTCAGACACTACAAAGAGGAGCTTGATATGTTTTCCTGCACTATCAGTCAGTATTCAGTTTGCACTGCCAAGCATCTCCAAGTTCTTTTCTCTGTTTCTGACTCATTATGGATCTGAAGAGCATTTGTTCCAAAAACAGCAACTCGCCCAATGTCAAGTAAATGCTCTGATCTCACAACTGAACCACATTTTGACTTTTTTTTTTTGCAACGTCCGTATCATTCATGCTAAGCAAAAGTATCAGAAAAGCAACTGAATATCATGAGAAACATCTTTTTTACATTTTTTTTTTCTTTTTAACTTGGGAGGGGCTTTAGTTTATACCCTTCACAATGGGTAGAAAAATTAAGAAACAACACTGAAATTCCTGAAAGAACTTTAGCCTCAAAGGCATTTATTTCAATGGAGACAGAATTTCTTTGTCAGCAAAGTATGCCAGAACGTATTTAGCTTCAAGTGTGTACTTAAATCACACAGACTTCAAGGGAACTTAAATATGCGCTTAATTCTGAGCATATGCTTAAGTGCTTTTGGTGAATAGTATTGAACCACAGCATTCACCTCTTTGCAAAGGAGAGAATGCTTTCCAAAGCAACATTTACTTCTGAGGGCACGGTGTGTGTCTTTTAAATCCTCCTTTGATGTTTCTTGGTCTACTTTGTTTTTAAAAGCTCACCAGAAATCAAAAAGGATTAGTAGGTCATGATCCTGCAAGCTACCTGGTATGGATCAGCCCAGGAAAGGACAGAAATGGAGTTTAACCAGCAAAGAAAAAAAATGTTTGCCTGGAGCAGTTTGCAGGACCAGTTGTCTGAAGCACAAATTATTTAAAAAGAGTTTGGGATTTTATTTTGTATTTATAATCACTATCATTCTAAAGAATATTTCAAATAAGAAAAGTAGAAAGGAGAACATAGGATATTTAGCAGATCATAACAAGTAAAGATGATTATTAATGTGTATTAAACACCTTTACCTATGCCAGTGATACATCATAAAACATAAGCAGTTTCTCCCACTCATCCTTAAAAGAAAAACTTTCCTGAACCAAAGTATAATTACCATATTTTGTTTTTTAAATAGGGACTTGAATTAATATTTTTATAAAAGCATTGATTGCCAATATGACATTAGAGACTAGAGGTAGATTAAAAAAAGATCTGGATTCCTATTTCCTCCAGAATTCAGGGCTCTAAATGTGGTATCTGAGCAAACACAAGCTCTTGACCTCAAATCTATATTCTTCTCCAAGGTTCGTCCACTAGGATAAGGAATGCTGTGTAGCGGTTAAATACAAAACAAACCTGAAATTGGTACCTTCTGAGGTTTGGTTCTGACCAACCTTTGAAACAAGATTGCTTTCAGTCAATTGGTTATTTCAGCACTTGACATCACTCCCACATAAAACAAGGCAAATGGCCAATTAGCTAACTGGAAGTTTTCCAGTTCAAAATGGTGCCAAAATGAACGAAGATGAAGTGGAGTAGCAAAAAGAAGTTTAAATTGGCTGAACAGTCAGCTCTCTATGGGAGGCTGAAAATAGAAATCAGTTCATGGAACTCAGGAGCTTCACTATCTTCTATTTGGGGAAGATCAAACTTCGACATTTGCAAGTTAAACAGGGATCCCCAAGGCTTCTAGAGAGTACTTTATAAAAAGAGGTTTTATATAGGACCTGTGTATTTTGCAAATAAAACTGTAGCACATTAAATTATAATCACATTCTATTCATAGCATCTGAAATCAGAGTAAAAATTTGCTTCCTACAGATAATTATCCGGACTGCAGTTTTAATCTCATATGTATGCCATTACCCCTATGCAAACACGGATACATTTTGGCTTTTTCTTTTCAGCAGCATTCAGCTATTTTGACATTTTAAGTGCTTATGAGTTGGTTTTAAATAAAGACAGCCTAAAGAATTCAGATGGTATGTTAAGCACTAGTACTTGAATTGAGAAAGAAAAGAATACAACATCGTAGAATAACCTCTTTGCTTGGGAAATAATGCTCAAATTCCAGAAGGAAAAGTAGTAAATCATGTCAGCTTTGTAAACTTAATTTCTATAAAAGTCAATACCACTTTAAATACATCTATCAGGCCCCTCATACAAACTCTTAAGCTACATCAGAAATGAATGCAAGTACTCTAAATAGGAAAAATTCTCCCACAGAAAATTTCCCATTACTATACAATTGTTAATTATGTTAAGGAACAGCAATTTAGTCATCTGTCAATGACAAAACTGTTACAGTTCAGTTCCAGTTAGATATACTAAGATTTACTTTGAGAAGGCTGAAGACAACAAGTTATGAGTGACTGTGTTTTGCTTTCAGTCAGTTACAGCTGTCAGGCCAGCTCAGAGCAGTGCTCCCAGCATGGCACAGGTACATAGCGACAAGGCTTCAGCGCCACTTGTTCTTCCCAGCAACACCTAAATCTTTGGTCTCAGATCAAAACATGAAATAAGGACACCTTCTAAATAGTACTCTCTACTACAATTTGTATGAAAAGGCCACGATTATCATAAAACAAAGAATACAAACCTTCTTTTGTGAAAAAGCAACCATATTCCTAACATAAAATAAATGTAAACAGGAAAAATAATATTTTGATTTATTTAAATTGCTGTCATCATCAAAAAGCAAAAGAATAGCCAACTTTAAATATTACTATGGTATTTTTCATTATAAAATTATTATAAAATTTTGGCTACCAGGTTCATTATCGGGTGCATTTGCCAGTGTTTACTCTGACAGGCAAATTTGCTCTGCACTTAAAGGAAGCCATTGGATCCAAAAGCACTTTAGTTCTAGTGAAACCCAAACAGTGCTTTATGGAACAGGTTTCTTTGGTAAATAGATGCCTAATGATGCAGATAGATAGTACAGACAATTTCAGAAAAAGCACACTTCACATAATTATTCTAGTGACCTTATATGTGTCCTTTAAAACTTTTTTTTTTTAAGTTATTCTGGTTAAAAAGCAGCCTCATGTGTTTTCATAACTTTTATGAACTGTCAAAAGAACGATGTATTCAGAGAGGAGATCGTGAACTCGTTGCAGGTTCCGGTACTCACAGCAGCTGGTCATAAGGGAAAATACCTTCACACTGCTGTTTGTGAGAGAGACTCAATCTGACCCCACCACATTTTAGAACCACAAAAGGTAAGAAGTTGCATGAGTCTACTAACACTTCAAACCCATGTTTTAAAAGCACTGGTGAGCTAACATACAGCCAGACACAATGTACCTATTGGTATCCACCACATCACAACAGACCGACCCTAGCAAGGCACTGAACTTCGAAACAATTTTTAGCTGAGGAGCTGTTACTGAAATGATTAGTTACAACAGCTCTGAGCAGGCAGATCACTTCACCACTGTGGATCTGTGTAAGATCAGGGCCTGAACACGTTTCTTCCCTTCATCTGGCCTCAGCTTCAGGAAAAAAACATGCTTCCCCCCCTGCCCCAGCCCGCTCCTCACGTCAATGGACATTAAGCATATGTCGCCTCACTTTTGGAAAGCATTGCATTATTTAACTTCATTACTGTTTGTGGAATTGCTTTCAACCAGTTCTCACCTTGGAAAAAAACTTTTAAGTGCGTTAATGTGGCACATGCTTAAACTCCACCATATGGCTCAGTAGTGGGACATTACTTAGGGAAGGAGACTGGGCACAGAGCAGTGGCTCACCTGCCTCCCCCTACACACCTCTCTGGCTAAATTTGTTTCTATCCCTCCAGTGTCCAGAGAGCCCTTGCCTTCCCTGCAGAACAATGTCTACTCCCTGTGTCCATGTTGCTTAATCCTCCAGAATTCTCTCTGACCTCTCTGCTCAGCCTGGTGGAACTTGGGCCATAGCGACGGCAAAGGCTGCAGGACTTCAAAGGCAGCTACCACAGCTAAGGATTTAGACTGCAGCTGGAATCTGAGGGCTCAAGGTGGGGTCCCCAGGGCTGAGCAAAAAGAGTAATGCTCATTTGTAAGGATTAAAACGTGGACAGGTAATGGATCTAAATGGGGCAGGAAGGGCAGGGAAAGGCAGGGAGAGTGGAAGTCAGTATACAATACAGAAAATCTGAGGAGGTTAAGAGGGGCAGCAAAAGGAGGGGCTGGGGTTACAGAAGACAAGAGATTCCTGCTTAGTGTAAATAATATACACATATGTTAGGGAGGAAGAATGAGAGCAGCTTGGAAATGTAAACAAAAATATCTTCAGAGGAGGTAGGGCTTTAAGATAGAAAATGGTGAAAAGATCAATGGGAATAAAACACAAAGGATGTACAAGTCAAAGACAGCTAGAAAAACAGGCACTGAGAATAAAAGGTTATGATGAGATGGAGACATAAAATCCATCTATAGTTTGAACTGGGACATGTATCACAGCTTTCATACTGCAGGACTATCCCAAAGGTAAAAGCAAGTTTTTTATTATTCGGGGTACAAATGGGCTTTGCATATCAAGTTATGAAAAAGCATTTTCTTCTGAAAAGTAAAACTACAGAATTTTTAAAGAGAAAAGCAGTTCAGTTTTTAATACCATGCTACACACTACTTGGGAAGCAGGACTATGAAGTTGATTGACATGCACTAGAGAAAGATGGTTCAGCCATCCAGCTGAGTCAGGTTGTGCTCAGTCTCTCAGAGAGGAGGCAGTTCTCATGAATATTTGAGCATATGGGCAGAGTTCAGGACACAAATACACCAAGAAATCTGAGAGTTCAAAAAAAACTTACCACATGCTTTGAAGGATCCAAACTTGTAAACTTCTCAGCTACTTCAGAAAAACTGTTTGAGAAGAAGTTCTCATCTGGTGTTAGAAGACGACAGTTCACCTTTCAATTGCATTTAACTATAAGGTAAAGCTATGCAGTGGGACACAAACTCCATGGTACATGAGCAAGAACACAGACTGTAACCCTAGAATAAATGATCTACTACAAATTCATGCCTACCTTAGTGTAGAAGAATTTCTCAATATCTCAGCTTGTTTCTTAGCATTTCCCACATTTGAATGATAAAATATTACAACGGTAAGTTATTATCGTGTAGTTACAAAACTATATGTCAAGCTGCATGTTGAACGGTTTAAAAATGAACTTAGCTTTTCAATGAACTTGTAACATACCAAAATAATAACAAATAGCACATTTTTGCCATCTGTAATAACAGTTTAACTATTTTATTAAACTAATAATAGTTCAATAGTTCCAACTATTAAGCACTTGCTTGAACAGCTTAATAGGCACACTGACTTGAAGGACGTTATAATTTTCCACTTGTCGTATACAAGCTTCCTTCACTCAGTCTCATTAATTTTCTAAATCTCCAAATGTTTTGTTGTACTTTATCAGAAAATATGTTCTAGAGTTAAAACAGGAAAATATTTCTAGTTTGGAATCAAGTTGGCTTAAAGGTATTTTTTCCTCTCCTTAGCTTTCTATTCAGATGTGCCAGCAGAGAACTGCATGTCTAAAAGAGACTGCTAGAAAAGGAACAGAGGAGAAATGTGATGATCACAGAGTACAGAGCTTTTTATTTGTTGTTTATTCTGAACTAGAAAGAAAATAGTACCAGGCCAAAAGTCATTCAGTTAGTTATTAAAAATGACTGATCCTAACTGATCTATCAGCAGTTTCTAATGCATGCTGAATATATCACTCAACATTTACAGCCCAAACTGTTGACTGAGTTTCATCCATATTCATGAAGGCATATGAGCCTATCTGCTACTGCAAGAAATAATGCTGATGTAGTAATAAAAACACACAAAAACACTAGCATTTTTCAGAGCATCCATGGAGACAATTTGAGACTTCAGAAAAGTAAGTATTTTTATATTACAGCTTTATTTCAAGCATTGTTTCTTGCTGGATACAATTTATACATTTTGCATTATGTATATATATATTAATGGAATACTTCCAAATTATCCCTAGATAAAATATATTACGTGCTTAAAATTATTCCAGCAATAGCTTTTCCAAGTTACATTTTGCTGAGTGTTAGTTCAGATCATAGGAGGGAAAAAAAGAGAAAAAAAAAATTTTAAAATGCTTTGGCAAAATTCCCTTGCATGGTGATGTCTTTAAAAGTATTCTGAATGCAGGACTTCATCCATTTTTATTCCGATATCAGTCAAATAGATAGGAGGAAATATATAAACACAGTTATACTGCTTTATTTAAATATAATTTAAAAGAATACAGATATTAATTTTTTCAAAGTGTGTAGTTTGAATTTTGGCCAGTCAAAAAAAAACGCCTGCTGCTTCTTAACATACAATGGTGCAACACGTTTTTGCACTGTTGTGATGGTCACTGTTAAAACAAAGTTCCTGGTAATCCCAGAGCTTGTGTCAAGGTAGGAGGACTGCCAAAGGTATTAGAACAGAGAAGAATAGCATGGTCATTGAACTGCACACATGGAGCTTCTAGGAGGATTAATGGTTCTTGTCACAGGTTCCTGACTGTAGTTGACAATATCTGCCTTCACCACCCTCTGTCATAAAAGAAAACACAGCAACAATCAGAACATAGAATCTTCATGCTGGCAAAGCATTCAACAGATATTTTACTATGAAGCATGAAGGGAAAAAAATTAGGCAAAACAGACACCATTCAGGGTTTCTTCATTACCTTACAGAAAGTCTTATCAGGTGCTAATTCTTGTTCTAGATAGGAGTTTAACCATACTAAGCAGAAGGAAGTGCCTTGGTAGGTTTTCACAACACTGCAAATGGAACATGCCTTTTTTGCAAAAGCAATGAATACAGTTTTACTTCCATGAAATTTGTTTTGTATGGAAATAATAAAACAGTATTTGTTTACAAAGGCTATAGTATACATTCTTTAACAGTAACTGCCTAAATTGTAATTGGAAATTGTGCGTAAGTTTGTCTTTCTGTTTTACTCCAAGCACTTCACAGGAAAACATCGACAGAATTCAAAGCAAATTTCAAATACAACCATATCTCAAAAAAGGTTTGATAGGCAGACTGAAGACTAAATTAGCATAAAAAGAATCTCTGCATATCATAATATTCATTTTCTAATACACATCCAACAGATATTACCCATTCTATTTACAAAGCATTTGGTAAGACTGTTGGTCTCTCCTATATGAGGAGAAGGAAATGAGATTCCAATTATGTGTCCAATTCCATCTGAGGCAGCTATGTAACATTTTGAATATATGGCACTGAAGAACCTTCCTAATACAGTAACATGAAGTATTTCAAAGTTTCTATGAACTATCTGGTTACTAGAAACACCCTGTAATTGTACACAGAGTCCCAAATTAATATGTTAAGTATTACAAGTGCTTACAGACACAAACTATATTTTTCCAATAGAACTTACTGTAACTGTTGTTACTTCATGTAAAAGCAATGCAGCTTGAAAAAAAAAAACAAACCAAGTTTTCCATCAATACCTGAACTACTGCATTGAGCAGACTTTGCTCTGGCAGTTGGAAGTGTTGTGACGTTGGTTATCTTCTTCGGGGTATTTCACTAGTTCTGCCCTGACAACATGCTGTTAATCATGTATCAACGTAATGGATAGAGGGCAAGCAGAAGAATGTAAAAAGAAAAGAGAAGGGAAAGAAAATTGAGAGATTGATCAGTAGTTGAAAAGAATGAATAAATGGCATAAAAAGACTATGCAGAAGCAAAACGAAAGTGCATTTCTTTTCAGGCCTTATGCTGATACAAGAACAATGTGTCTAGCTGAAAGCGTCACTATCAGCATCAGGGCTGCTTCTCAAGCTTTTTCAAGGATATGCCCTTTCAAAGCACCAATATGAAATACTCATACATGCAATCAACAAAAGTGTATTAAAGCAAGAGAAGGCACAGAATAAAAAGGAAGGCAATTCAGTGCAAGAAAATATGACAATGGCCTATTCCTTTAAGTCTAAGGTACATGAATATTACATTAGTCAGCTTCCTATCAACAATTGTAACAATTGCATTGGATGTACACTTGCATCTTTTTCATTACATAACTATCACATTATAACTAAATATATAATCAAAAACAGTGACATAAATTAACAACCTCACATCTAAGTGCTGCAAGCTTTTTCTTTACTTCATATAAAAATAAAAGGCTGTCATTTTCCCCCTTAAAGACAAATGAAACTGTTGAAAGTTTTCTCACTATTAATACAGTGTTCATGCAAAGGGAAGAAAAATTCATGGAACAATTTCAGCAAAGAAGTAACAGAGGAGGTAGGTCTGCTATGAAAGGTACTCTAAACCAGTTTAATAATATTTTTTTTTAAATATTTCAACTTTTATGCAACATATTTTCAAGGTTCAAAAGAATGGATAAATGAATAAATATTTTTTTAAAGGAAACAATATATAAACTGGATTATATTAATATATAAACAGTATATGTTAAAGATTACCTCTGTAAATAAAACCTGTATGTCAAACAAGCAACAATAATTGAATTGGCTGGTAAGGGATCCGGATTTATTAGCTGCTGATGTATTCTTCTTGAGTTTAATTGATCACATTCATATTATCTTATCTAGTGGACAACATTCATGATTTACTGGACTTCTGGCCTGATGTTATCAAGTGAAAGGTTGCCAAATCCCATGTAAGGCAGTAGTAGGAGTTTCAGCATTAAACAGAGTTATCTGACCTCACAGGACCTAGTTTCTTCATACCAATCTTTTGACTAGAGCTGAGGGAGGGGAAAAAAAAAAAGTAAAAAAAAAAAAAAAAGTCTTGCAATCAGTAGGCAATTAATTGTTCCTCAAAACATTGGTTTAAATCTCATCCTGTAAACACAGGCACGTTAGTGACCCATGCTTAGGCACATTGTAGCAAGAAACTGACTATCATAAATGACTTGGATTTTCTACAGGAATTTCATCTAAATCAGAGTAAAAAAATACCACTGCAACATTCCTTTTATTATCTTCATGGTAATTAAAAACTTGGGCTTCTTTGTAACACTTTCTATGTCAGGCAAATCACTGCCACGGCTCAAACCACTGTCAATAATGAGAAATAACCTTTCTTGGTGCAGGTGCTCTGAATTCCAGATCTGACTTATCTGCCAAACATTTTATTGTACAAAGCTGGCACACACCCCCTAGTTTGCAGAACTGGCATTTAGTTAAAGAGAAAACTATACATAATTTACAAAAATGCTAGCTCTTGCCAATGCCAAGGAACAAAGCTGTACCCCATGCAGTTTTTACACTACAGTTGAAAGTAAAAAAAAAAAAAAAAAATTAGTAAAGGAGCTAGTTCCTCAAATTTCATAAGACCTTTGTGATTCAAAAGAGGGAGTATTTTGAGGATTGCAAATAAGTCAGAATCTGCAATTTTCTTACTTTGGAACTGTTCCACTTCAAAAACATGCTCTACTTTCCAGTCACGCATAAAGAGTAATCTAGTTCTTTGTTTCACCACAGTTTTGTCCACATAAAGGTTTGATTAACAGTCATCTCAGCATGTCAACAGACAAGGTTTAGTAGCCTTAGCTGAGACAGTTTAAAAACTTACCACCCCCAAATGTCTGTCCTATTCCTCTGCTGGAGATCACTGCTGCCAAAGGAGAGCTGGTGGAATGTAACGTGTACTTGCACCTCATCCGCTTCAGCACAAAGTCTGGCAGCTTCACTTAAAAACAACTTTAAAAAAGCTAAGCTGCTCAACTTCACCCTGATGTGGTCAAGGCACATGATCACCTTCCATTTTCTGATTCTGCTGTGGGAGTGATAAATTCCAGCAAAAGGGCAGTAACAAATAGCTTGTGTTGCATTAATATCTTAAACTGCTGCAGCTGTTCTCTAAAACAATGCATGGTAAAGAATTCCATTTCTAAGGCTTGTTCTTGCAGTTAATTAACAGAAGTTGTGCTGTTAATCTGAAGTGGACTAAGAACCCCATCCACTTTTCACAAAACCTTTGGCAGTTCTGCCAGTCATCAAAGCTCAAAAGTCATGAGTCAAGCCCCACAAATTCATACAAGTTAAAATAATGTGTTTGGGACTCCTACTACTTATTTCTAACCACCTGTGAGTCACTTCTAAGATCTTCCTAGTGACCTTGACAATTATAATTGATTTTAAGCACATGAAATATGTTCTTCAGGCATAAAATCAAAAGTGCTAGAAATAATTTTTAAAGAGTATTCTCAATATTAGACAATCAGTAATAATGAAGACATACATGATAAAACAGAATTCACATATAGCACTTCACTGTTGGCATTTTACATAAATTCAGTATTTTGTATTACACTTTGTTACCACCTAGACTGAAGACATCTGATGCTCTCTGACAAACATATTCAAGCAGCAACCTTCTCATTTTTCAAAATGAGGAAATCCTACATTACACAAAATATGGAAAATTCAAAGATATAATCCAGTGTGTAAATAGCACACATTTGCAAAAACTAAAGTGTATTTCACACTTTGTTCAAAGATTAAATCCAAGTCAACATGTACATACTTACTGATTTAAGGATGAGTCACACTTACTATTGTATTGTTTTTATTTGTTTCTTTATAGCATTCATCTAGCATCCATCCATCTATCTACTTTTATAGTCCAACAGCTGGAGTATTAAATGTCTAAAAATTTTAAAGAACACATTCACATAACTTCCACAATTTAAGGATGCCCTGTGCCCATTTTACCAATAGCAAGAAAAAAAAAAAAAATCCACAACCACACTAAGGTACCTGTACCTGTCATAAAAAGAGTCTGTGATAAACCAGAAATCTAGTAATGGCAACATCATCTAACATCACCTCCTTACAGCCAAGAGACCAGCTCCATGCTTTTGGAAAACAGCATCTACACACCACTTAAATTAGGTTTTTCTACTGCAGACTAATAAATTTCTCTCAAGAAATGTCCTTCTATTCATCTCCCTGAGGATATGAAGGTTAAAGTTTTCTTTCTCCAGTTTTATGTAGAGACTTTCCCTTTTCTGTCTTAAGTGACCAGGGTGTTTGGTTCCATACAACAGTGAACCTTAAGACAGAGCTAACAGATAGACACTCCAATACAATTCCCATTGGTTTCTCACTGACTTAAATTGGGGCAACTCCTACAGTGAACTCAAAATGGCACTCTCAAAGGAAGCAAGCATTTTACACATAAAAAACTATTGCTTATTCAGAATAGGTTGAAACTATGCTCAATTAGCAGAACTTTGCAAGTCAGGCAGTTGCTTTCCAGCTCTCGCTCTTTAGCTACATGCACAGCGTAGCACCATGTAGTGACTTCTGCTGTACCTGAATGGTGACAATGAAGTTTCTTTTCTGTCCAATGTCATTTACTGGCTTTGCCTCTTTGCTTATTCTTTTGTTGCTGTTTTTTGTTGTTGTTCTTGGTTTTTCAGGGTGTGGGTTTTATCACTATAGCTTGGATCACATTAACAGTAATGTGTGGGCCACAGTTAGTATTCAATTTCTGTATATTAACTATTTACAGGCTATTGCTACTGCAATTTGTGTAATATTGACTTTGATCCACATATTGCATATTCCATTGATCTGCTCAACAAAATTAAAAACTGTACTTACAATACTAAGGCAGGAGGAAGCCTACTTAAAGCTGATACAAATTTGACATAGAAAGTTACGTACTCTTGAGTCAGAGCTATACAGAGGTTCTTACTTTAAAAACAACTTAAAAATAGACACTTTAGAGAGCTACAATTTTCTGTATAACCCCATTTATCAAATTCTCTTTTTGATTTATGGTATTTGCATACCTATCTACAAGCTTACACCTGAGTTACCAGAACACACCAGCACACAGCACAGAGAGGTCTAAGACTGATGTTCCAGTGCTAGTTAAACAACCAAAGAAAAATTAAAGAACTCTTTATGTGTTGAATTATTTATATGTAAATAACCATACCGCTCAGAACTACAGATGGACAGTGCCTTAACAGTAGATGATCATTGAAAAGACACACTCAATCTTTCTCTACGTATAAAACACAGCTTTTCAAAGCTCCTTAGCTTTGCTTGTTGGCTATGCACTACAAGTATATTTTACCATTGTAGTGTTTGCAATACAGTTTTCTAGTTAACCACTTCAACACAGATTGTAAACACTGCTGTGGCAAAACATTTTCAGAAATTACATATTTATTGTATATTTCAAAAAGCAGGAGACCAAGCTGCATGTAAGAAATGTTTTGCCTCTTTTTTTTTTTTTAAAAATAAACTTGCTGAATTGTCTTGCAGTACTTGTTCAATGTTGGCAGTAACTAGTGGTTCCAGGATAAGACACCACTAGAACAGCTACCTTTTGGTTCAATAAGTGAATTCAAAATAAGTATACTGTAATCTCAGACATCATGATCTAGTCAGGCTTGCCTCAGTAGTATAACCTTTTTTTTTGAGGTTTCTGAAACTGCATTTGTATAAAATCTTTTTGATTTAGACTTATGCACACAGTCTTACTGGCAGGAAAATTATTTTTAGAAGCAGGAACTAGGAAGGAGGAGGTGGTAAGGGAAAAGGGGTCGTATCAGAAAACCTCTTGCTTATTTGCATAATTAACACATTTTTGATCTCCTAACTTTCACTAATAAAAACTAAGTGACTTCCAACTCTGGTGGATACAAGTACTCACATTTTAATTAATGTAATTACAGTTCAAATTTTTAAAAATAACAAAAACATCTTTTCCCAATTAATTCATATGGTCCTAAAACAATGCTCTCATTAGAGCCATTTTGCATACAGCAATTACTGAAAAGCATGAACTGCTACACTTTAGAGCAGGACTTGCAGCAGGGTTCTGACATGTGTTCACAGTTAAATCTCTATATTCACATCCCTAACTCGCTGCTAACCAATATAAGAGAATGAGGGACAACCTTCTTGACAACCTTCGCACCTATTGTTGCAAAACATTCTCCCCTCTCTCAGCCTTTTCTTACTGCAGAAGAAATGGCAGAAAATCCCCAAGATAACACTCATAATGCAAAGAACAAAGCACAAAATGCAAAGGTAGAAACTATGCAGCTCCTTTAGGGGGAGATTATTTGGGACGGGTACGGTGAGAAAAATAATTGCAGACGCCAGAGAGCTGTAATAGCTACCCAAATGCATGATTCCACAGGTCTGCCTGCTGTTGAGAATGAGTATACTGAACTAGAATAGGATTCATTTCTCATTTGCACATCAGAATAAAATGTGAAATAGTGACCTTACAAAGCCAATACTCCTTCCTCAAGGCAGACAGTCACTACTGAGGTCCTGTATTATACAGGCACACAACGAAGACTAAAATCTGAGATTAACCAAATACAGGATTTGACATAGTTAATTCCTGACTCTCCGATTCACAAATAATTTTTAACCTGTATGACTACAATGAAGATTGATTTAGAACATTTCCACTCACAGAAGCTTATGCCTTCTATCACTTAAATTTTTAGTGTTCTAAAATGAAATGTTTTTAAATATCTAAAGAATTAAAAAAGAACAATTGTCATAAAAACTGTATCTAACATCAATGTACAGTATTTAACGTATATATAAGAGTATTTTCCATGCTACCTGTGTATGCACACATATAGAGAGGTTTTAATTTCTAAATCAATTTTTAGTACTATTTTTAAACAAACAGCTCTCAAACTAAAGTTTTTTCCTAATTTTTTGAACATATATTTTCTTGTTTCAGCAAGTTTATCACGATGGCTAAATAAAGAATTATTATATTTTTAAAAAGCTGTTGTGAAAGTAAATTATCATCTTCAGAACAACAGATGCAGCTTGCTTTAAACGACAGTTACAATTTGCAATAAGATTATCTTTTAATACTAAATAAAATACTAACAAAAAACCTGTATTTGTGGAAAATCACCTGTGATTGTTCCAATTCCGCTTTGTTTAATTTGATGCCAAGTATTTCAGCAGCAACTCTCTGAAAACACAGGAAGACCTATGGAAAAAAATTAAATTGCATTTAAATGATTAAAAACAGACATCCTTGAAGTTCTTTCAAATATATCAAACCATTCCTGAACTGTAAACAATGAGATATACAAAATTATGACCTGTGCAAAACAGATCTGAAAATAACCTCATCTGGTAAATTCAATTTTGTTTAAAAATTGGAGAAAATAACTCAACAATGGTACAAGGAATGAACAGTATGCTGGATTGTTAAGCAACACTTCCACTCTGCCTCCAGAGACCTAAGTTTAAACAAGGTTTTACACAACCCACCTCTCAAATACTACTCTCAGTGCTATAAAATATGAATAAGGGTATTCACTAATGTCTAGCACAAAAATATATTACCAGTATATTGTGCAATAGAGATGTAGGTTTCTGAAACTGAGAACAGAACTGTGCATCAACATCACCGAAATCTCTACTGCACGCGCTTAAAAAACTTGAGCAAAATGAAAGCCAAGCAATGATACGTTTGTTCTGAAGAGTCTTACAAAACATTATGGATGTTATACCGAACAGAAGTACCTAGGAAACAAGCAAGATGTTGTACAGCATGCAGCAGTCTGGCAGAGTTAGACCTTGGACACGGTTTGACAGACAACATTGCGTGGCAATGCTATCTTAAATAATTCCTTTACTTCATCTCAATCCAGTCCACCAATCTTACTGTTTAGGCAGTTGCATTTTAAATGAGATTAAAGAACACAATAGAGGTTAAAGAGGAGCAACCTAAGCTTGCGCTGCTGCTGAACACTGTATTGTCAAGTTACACATTATATTTTGTCTACATGGTTATTCGATTGAGCTCACAATCTAAACTACTAACAAACATTGCTTTTCATTGTGCAGCTGCCACCACCAAAATGTAAGGTCTGTGTAAATGCTTTTAGTCATCTTCAATGAAAATGCAAAAAAAATACCATTACACAATCTCTTCTTACACCTGAGATGGAAACCAGTAACAAATTAGTGGCACAACCAAGAAACCACAGTAGCTTCCAAAGTAATTTCTCTTTCTCTGAACTCCTTGGTCTAGTACTGGTCTATTCTACGGAAATCCTGAACAAGCTTACCTTTTCCAGAGACCTACTTTAACCCACACCAGGCTCTCGGGTGTACTGAGCCGGATTGCCTGCCATGAGGGTGCTTTGTGCACAAAACATCAGGCATGAGTTCGGTGCTTTAGTTATGCCATTTGATGGACAGTAAGACAGTTAGCCATATTAAATCTTTCATTACATTTTTTCTCCCCTGAGGGGACTTTTGGGCTTTTCTATGTACATAAAATTATCTTCTGCAAATGAGTCTGTCAGAAAAATCTGAGGTAAACAAAAATCACTTCGTTTATCTTAACTGAGTATTTAGACTCCTCTAGTCTACATCCACAGCAGCCTGTGGATGGCCTCTTCTTAAATTACTGTCCAGGGTAAACACCCTGTCGTTCCTGCACAACTATCCAAATACAATTAAGATTTTGAAAAGCTAGTGTGCGGTAACAGTGAAAGGGTTAATTCAAATCTATATTGAAACTAAAAATGAACTACTGTAAACTATACCTCATATCTTCTTTTGTTAGTAGATATTCAAACAGAGATTCCTGGTTAGTGCTTTCCAGGTATGCTCAGATCTACTTTTGTTTTTAAACAGTAAGTTTAAAAAAAGTACAATCACTGTACATAGTGGGATGCTGCTGTAATTCATGAATGAATTAAAAAGATGTAATAAACATTCCTTCATAATTTGTAAAGTTAAATATACCAATCTTATAAAAACAACTGCTTTTTCTTCCTATTACCAAATCCCACAAAAAGGCTGTCTCCTTGAGAAAGGAATACCTTTTATCAGATGCGCACTTCATTGAGTGAAGTAGTAGAAAATTTTACTTCTGTTTCTAACATAAAAAGCCTGAATCTTCACCCTTCAAACAAAAAATTGTGCCAAAGATTTACACAAACTATAAGGAAAATCAGGATTCACTGCATTTGTAACAGCAGTACTGTTAGACTTTACAGAAAAGCTATTATCTTATAAAATTAGGCAGTCCATTGTAGAAGTTTCATCAAAGATCTTAAAACAACAAATGATTCCATTTGTGTTACAGAATTATACTTCCATATAATTGAACATGGTCTTACTGTTCAATAACAAAAATAAAAGTAAATTATGTTGTCATAAGTAACATTAAGGAGACAGATACGGGACTGTTTTATGGAAACGACAAAGTCATTAGGCATGTGACAGAAATCAAGCAAAACAATACAATGTGATTTAATCTGACCGATACAGTCAACCAAAAAAAAGAATCTTTTCTTCCATATGCTTCCAGCTAAAACAAACAACCCAGTTAGCTCAGAGGCAAAAGATTGTTCAAAAATGTTCTCTGGTATTATAAAAAACCAGAACGTTCGAATTTCAATGGACCTGCAGAGGGAGTGTCTCTCATGGTTCAGGACCCATATTAAAAACTTTGATTGCAACAGGGTCTTGTGACATTATCAACTGTTGAAAGTTTCTATATAGATGGGACTCCACCTGGAATGAAGGAATACATTTAACTACATGCTGACAGTAAACAGAGATCCAGCTGGTCTCCATTCTCATGCTGATGTATAAGCTAGACCACTTCCATATTAAAATCTATACCTCAAACTCCAAATCAGATGAGAAGCCACTATAATTAATAAAGAATATATACACTCATATAAAGATCTATTTTTCATGCAACTAGGCAGGCAAAAAGGACCTGCAGCACCTGAAGTTCTCAATGGTTTGATATGTGAAGTGTCATAAAACTGTTGCATATTTTAAAAAGAAAAAAAAGATACCTACAAGTATTTTATTTTTCTTACTTACAGAATCTCCTGTCTTGGCTGACACGAAATGGCTACTGAAATTGTTTTCCTGACAAAATCGCTGGTGCTTGTCAACCTTCACTGTGCGCATATGCTCCAAGTCAACTGAAAATAAGTTGAAGAAAGGATAAATTACTACAATGGAGCCCATTTAGTTACCTGTCTTAGAAAGTATTCATTGGAAACACATCAGATATAATCTTTTCCTTTACAGGTGTATGCAAATGCCAATTTCTTTCTTTTTATAATCATTTGCCAAAATAAAAATAATTAATTACATCAGGTTAATTTTATTTGCAAAACTAAATCATAATTAAATTAAACCACAATTAAAATTGTATGGTCAAATGCAAAAAACTTTTACCTGAAATAAAGGACAAAATCATTTCTGGATACACATAATTTCTAACAACTTTACTTCTAACTACATACAAAAACCTGGAGACAGAACTAAAATTTGCACATTCTGTTTACCAGCATGATGCATATTGGATATTCCAGCATAATCTAAAGACTTTTACAAGATAGTTCACCAAGTACATCTGAATCTACTTTTATTTTTTTAAGTAAAAAATGTAAATGAGTTATAAAGAACTTTATTGCAGAATATAGTAGAGAAAAAACATTCACTACAATAAAAAAAAAACCTGAGTAAAAACATTGATGGTTAGTTACTTGCGTATGAATCTTTTGATTCCACAAAGGTATGGTTCAGAAAATTAAAAACAAGAAAATTGTATTTTATGTTGAAAGCACTGGTTGCTTCCAAAACAACATGGAGCGCAAGTCTTGCACAGGTTTTATTGTGTACATTCCAGTTTCTCCAAATCTGATCCTAAAGTAACTGGAAACTATATTGAACAGTTTCTCTTTTTATTGCATTACAGTTCCTATAAGGGTGTTGACTCAATGCCGTCAAATTATAAAGCAAATATATTCAGAAGGATTTAAGGACAACCAGGCTCTTTGAGTCAATACAGGAAAAAAAAACTTAAACTGATTTCCTGAGGAAGGGACCCAACTGACTTGTAAAAACTTGTAAATTTGCAAATCTAGTAAGCCTGCATAATAGTGTCATTTGATTATCAGCTGAAAAAATGCTCTCCTACTACATAAAAGGCTTTATTTTAAAATGATATTGGAGGTCTTTAATTTGTAGGCTCTGGAGATTTTCTCTTTGAGATTTTTAGTCTAACAGGGGATTCCTACACCCCATTTATACTGCTTACCTTGGTTAATGTGGAGTTTTTGCCACATATTACTGTTCCTTGCACATCAGTAAGGCCTTGTTTATAAGAACAGGCCTAAAATCATCCAGTTACCACAGGCATTAATTTGTGAAGGACTAAAACACTAAGCTATTAACACTAATGTTTGTAGTACAGTTTTTCATAATACTAAATGCAGAATATATAACTTCATGAAAAATAGGAAGAACAAATACATTTATGAAGATAATACTCAAACTTGATAACAATTTTGTTAAAAACTCATGCAGTCTATGTAACAGCTACTTAACTTTTTTCTCCAAAAAATAACTACCGAAAGAGAGCTTCTGTTGAAACGCTTTTAAGACTGTAATACAGCATACTGCTTAAACCATATCATTATTAGCTATTATTTTTACTCTTCACATATCCGCTTTAAGTGGAAAACACAACAGTGAGATTACTCCTTAGGGAAAAACAAATATATGTTTTCTTTATTTTTATTTGATGAACTCTTACAGGAATCTTAACCTTACTTCCAAATTTCACTCACTGTATTTCTTCAACTATACCCAAACTCCAAAAAACTACACATGATTACAATAAAAATAAACAAACAGATAGATAGATAGCATTTACACTGTATCCCTCTAAAATACCATGATATGCTTACGTAAGTCCATAAAGACAAGCTCGTAAGTTACAATCTCTCTCAAACTCTCTTTCCCAGGAAGGAAAGAATAGGGAGTGGAAGGACACAATAGCATGCTAAAACAATGATGAATTTTCAGAAAGAAAATGCCACCGCCGTATTGGAAATCATATCCTCAAATGCCTCCTATTTTCTATTTGAAGAAACATCAAGAATAATATACAGTCAGTTGAGCATATACTTTACTACAGTAGAGAAATTAAAAACACACAAGATCCTAGAATCTAACAGACTGGAAGTGAAAAATCAAGGTGAAAGTATGTTTCTGAATTTTGTGTAATTCTCAGTCCCTCTCCCCACTTACAAGTATTTCACCTTGTACCTTCTGAATTATGGGCAGTCTGCTGTGAACTGTACCGTTACTGTTATGCTAGATAACTGCCAGGTAACTGTCCATGTGCACACTCTCAGTCCACAGTAAATGCAAGGTAATTCATGTTACATTAGCTCTCAATGAAAGACGGTACAGTTTTAGTACAAGAAAAGAGTTTCAAGCATTAATAAATATTTAACTATATGAAGTTGCAGTCCGCAGTCAATGAAAGACAACTATGCTAACTGCATTGCCACAGGCTAAGGACACAATCACAGACGGTTACTGAAGATCACCTAAAATATAGTGAATAGTTACCCTCCAGTCTTTTTTTTTTTTTTTTTTTTGAACATCTGACATTGGTCAGCTCGACAGGCAGAATTCTTAGCACACCAGGAGATAAGTCTTGTCCAGCTTTTATTTAGACATCACAGCAAAGACTTTAAGGAGGGATTTGGAGGAGAAAAATGATTTTCTAAAAAGATGTTTATAAGGAATTCACGGACTTTCTATAAAGAAAACTAACAGCTGGCCAATGTGGGCTCATATGATGAGCCAATTAACAGCATGAATAGATATCTTGGGATGAAGGATGATACTAGAATGCACTTAAGCCATGAAAAGTTTAAAGGCAAAGACAAACAAGTTTTGGATAGAAAGAAAGAGAATCAGATACATAAATACAGTTTGATTTTACAAACCAGGAAAACGATCTTGCAGAATATTCTAAATGACTAGATAACATTGCATTGGCCAAGAAAAAGGAATTACTGAAATTAAGATGCAAAACAGGAACATTTTAACTGTGGTAATGGTTACGATAGGCCATATCTAACAAAGGTCTCAAAGAAAGAATCTGCAAGATTTGGACACACATCAAACACAAACATTTAGAGAAAGGCCCCAAAGTCAAGTTCATGTGCCAAATGGTACAGTCATCCTCCTCATCTGAAGTGAATGAGAAAGGAGACAACGGCAGGGGAAAATTAATAGCTCCATTTTACCAAGTAGAATATAAACTGATGGCTAGAAATTCACAATGGGATGTCTAAAGGAGACAAAAGGATTTTAGTTTGAAAGTGAAAAGAGATTTAACTATTTGGAAACAGTGAATCTCTAAAGCACACAGATGTTACAAACCAGTACTTTGGGTTAAGTGCTTGGATACAAAACTCTGCTATCTACATTAACAAATTATGTTTTCTGATCATGAAAAGATAAAGCAACCCCAAGAAGTGTAAATTTTACCGAATGCGGTCAGACTATTTCTTTGATCTATGATTTCTAAAATTCTAAAGGTCTTAAAAATGGGACCAACAGGCAGGAATGGCCATTAAAGTGTAAGTTAGCAAAGCAATAGTTAAAGTGTCAAAAGAGTATATTGCTAATTCCTTGACTATATGGGAAGCACCTCATATATTTGCATTAAATGGAATACTTAAATAAACTACATGAAAATTGAAATCAGGAAAAGCAGAGGGATCATCACAAGCAACAGGGGGGAGAAGAGAGAGAGAGGTCATAGTATTGTTTCCCTGATTGGCCTGATGAGGACAGAAAAAGGGCCTTATCAGCCCCTAAAGTAATTTTGAAGTCCCTTTCTAAGAAAAGACATCCACAATACGGGCTGCTGCAGCTTGCTTATTTTTATGCCCAAAATACACACCAAAAAGCTCACGCGACAACTACAAAAAAACCCAAACATGGTTGCCAGATATTCTCCAAAAATTCTCCCTATTGCCTTACTTTTCCTCTCCTGCAACTCTAGTTAGTCAAAAGTCCAACTTTTTGTTTCTCTGGAATAAAACTAAACATTCACCCTTAACCTTTCTAGTGTGACGAGCCATTTAAATTAAAGCTAGCAAGATAAATTGTTCCATAACTAACAGATCTATATGTGTTCCTATGTACAGGTACCCTATAAAGATACTGGCACAACAAAAATAGATTAGGAACTTTAGGAATTCAGACATAACTTCCACCAAGCCAAATAGATCCAAGCAGAAATCTCCCCTCAAAGATGAAACCAGCATAGATCAGTGTCTGCCGTAGCAAAAGTAGGTAAGGCTGACTAAAATACTTGCTTCTCATGAACTCTGGAGAGTTCAGTTTTGATTTGTAGGTGAGACTAAACAGAGATCTAGTGAGGTGAAAAAAGAAAACAGAATCTAGGAGCGAAGTATGGAACTCCCACAGAAATCCCAGGGATACTCCCTTTAAAAAAGAAGATGTGGGAAGAAAAACAGGCAAGAAGAACACCACAGAATTTAGGTAAGGAAAAAGATGTAAACACCATCATGGTCACTTCTGTAGACAGCAAGCAACATTTCAAAGAAGACAAGGACAAAACAGTTGTTTTAAGTTAGGACCAGAGAAATTTCATTAGGTTGCGTCTTCAGGTGATTTATACGAACATTTTTATTATCCTTTCAATTGCTGCTATACATCACTTACTTGCAGTGAAAAGCTGATAGACACTGCTAACTCAAAATGCAAAAGGAAACTGTATTTTAAATGACTGTCTGCAAGGCTAAATACCAAATGACAGAAAAATTCTGAGCAAACACTGAGACAGCATAAGTAGTTATTCAGAGTCAAATCTCTATATAACTCTTAATTTCTCAAGTAAAGTTAAGTCACTGAAAGTTTAGTTTATTGGGTAGTAGCAAGGGAATAGAAAAACACTAGTAAGTGCTAGATAAAACACAAATGGGTGCTTTACAATCTACCTACACAGCCATTCAACAGCAATTCAGTCTCGATTGAATAATTCTGCTACTTTTGGACTTGAGACTCTGAAACCACTAATGGTAAATAAATTAATGCCAAATTTGTTTCTCTCACACTATTTAGACATACGTACCATTTGATAAGATAAAAAAAAGGCCTGCAACAAGCCATGTAGTACCACTACACCACATATATGTGGAAAATGAATAGTCAAGCAGCTTAAACACTACTTTCGCTCACCTGTTTCACTGAAATGAACTAGAACAAATATAATTAGCTCACCAGAGTTTGCTTCAAGGAATAAAGTGTGATATCAAATCCCACAGCTGTATTGGCTTAAAATTAAGGCAATAATAAAACACATGTAACAATTTACCAGAGTAATACAACTGGTACAAACAGGAAGGCAGTAAGTATTTTAAAATATGTATCATCAGTTAGAAGAACAATTAATGTTCTGGTTTTACAATCTTTCAAAGTGCCCAGAATGTGATAATAGTATATTTTGATTTAAATATTGTCACACAAGCAAGTAACTGCACATACTCTAAAAAGACAACAGAACATCATTTATGCAGAATGTAAAGGCTGCTACTCATGCTATTTATCTCCCTTTCCCACAGGACTGCCAGTCTTTTCTTTCATAACATCACTGGAGAAGAACTCCATGTAAAACTACAGGGGTTTTTTAAGTCAGAAAACATGCATTTTGCATGAATCTTCCTTTCAGGTAATGCTGGAAGAAACACAAATATATAACTTGTACAGGTACTTCCAAGCAGCTGAAAAAATAGTGACAGTACTTGTTCAGAATAGCATAAACAGCTGGATGGCATGCATAATGCATGTTAAGCAACTCTGACTGTTTAATAGTTTGTTGGCATTTCTCCTGGATCATGAGACTACATTTGCAAACTATAAGGCACTATATAGTCATTTTAGATGATTATACCAGAGATAACTAACCTAATCACTTTCTAAACCATATGTATGAAAAGAAAGATACAGTTCAGAGAATTTCAGTAAAGGGATGTTTCTCCATCCAAACCTGACCATCTTTCACTTTCAAAGCTTGCAATTGTAACAACTGTGAGGGAGTCTGTTACAAACCAGCAGTTCTCCTGTTTATGCTAAACTTCCTTTTTTTATTGATAATTACAGTATTTATCATTAAAACTGGTATTAACACATAAATGAATTTACAACTATCTAGTTTTGTAGTTATCATGCATATTATAACTTTTATATTTTAATATAAATAAGGGTAGTTTTAAAGTTATGAGTAAACATCTGTATTAATCTATAGAACCACACAAAAATATATTCTTTTATAGTATGCTGTGAAAAATGAAATATAAATCTTTCTGCAAAGTATTTGCAGCTGTTCACACAAGGTATACAATTACATAATGTTTAAATAATGAGCTATCACGATTAGCCCACACAGACATGACAAGTAAAATGCTTTAATAATTTATTAATTTGATTTACATGTGCTTAAAATTATGTACATATTTTCCCTTCTGAAAATACTCCAGGGTCATAAAAAAGGAGGCTGTATATGATGATGTCTTTTTCGTCCTATTTTTTAGTATAATTTCAGACTGATTTCTTAAGAACAAACCTAGCTTGAGCACCTGAAAACCAAAACAGACTGAAGATGACAATACTATTACACAGTATTTTCCTCATGCAGTATACACTGCTCAACAAGTGCAGTCTGTTAAATGTCAAAGTGTGAAGGTTCTGCTTCTCCCATGCATAAGCAACAGGGCATGAAAAAAGGAATAAAAGAAGGATTTCTTTAAGATGTCCCAAATATCCACTATTCTAAAGAATCAAACAGAAATCACGATGAACACTGGGAGCAGTGTTCTGGGCAACAGGATTTACTGCCCAGTTTATCAGCCCTCTGCCTCACAGCACCTCAGGAGAGCATAGCTTAGCAGGTCCCACCACTCTGGCCAGAAGGAAACCCTCTCAGGCCTCTTCTGCCATAAGCAATATTACACAGTTTTAATTCTAACTCTACTATCACTCCAAAGAAAATAGAAAAAAAAAAAGGAACCAAAAAACCCCTAGCTTTTTATTGATTAGTTTACCAGTAACCTACTGCTTTCTGATTAAAAGATGGAGCACTTTCATTATGCTTTAGTTTTTAAAGAGTATTTGAATGGGTTACTTAGAACTTCAAGCAAGTGCATTTTTATTTTCTAATTACACACAAAGGTTCTTTCCGTGTAAATAAAAAAAATAATCTGATTAACAAATATCTGATGTTATTAACAAATTATCTGATATAATAACATAAGAGTAACCAGAATTACGCAGAAAAAAATAAATTGACCCAAACTGTACTGAGACTGCAGTACTATCAGACTTTGTGTACTACCTAGCTTTTTAAAAATCAGTTTTGATTTGGTACTTTTAAATTACCACAGCACATAATTCTTGAATATTCAGACCTAAATGTCAAAATGCAAACTGCAGCTTTTTGTAGTTAAATTTTTATTAATACTTTCAATCTTTTCTCACAGTAAAATTGTATAACTGCCAAGAAAAGAAAACTCTTTCATGGACGTCCTGAAAACTATGCCACTACTCTCATTTAAGGAAGCTCAAAATGAAATATAAATATAGTTCCAGTACAGATTTTCTCAGTAATTTTTTTAGGTTATCAAGAAAACATCTAGAGTGTTGATCTGGTTATACTCATGTCAGACAAACTACATGTCACATTAACTACCTCCAGGAAGTTATTCCAAACACAAAATAAACTGTTTATGCCCCTTCTCAGATAGATAGCATGACAGATTGTTATTAGTTGAAGACAGATGAAATACATTAATTTGATTGCAAGCATGTGTTTACTTTCTCACTGTCATTTACACTCTACTGCTGATGCTTCCCTATGAGGACATAGTAACAAATCAAACATTGTATTAGAAGACTTGCTAAGGGAGAATAATAATAGCTGGTGCTGCACTTTAATACTGAAAAAATTGTATTTAACGTTTCCAGCTACAACAGGAAATTACTGGTTTCAGAAAGTAAAAAAAATTGATAGCTTAAAAACTCTTGTAATTTACACAAGACATTGTAACACTTCCTCTAAAAAATTAGAATTATCAGCAAATATGCTTCTCAATTATTAAAGAAAAATGTAACTTTCTAAATGCCAAATCTATGATCTGAGCTCCTTCTAAACCAAAAGACAAATTCCTACAGACACAAGACATGAAGATGTATGCCTAATATGGGAAAGGTGAGCAATTCCTAGGTCTCCGGTTAAAAACAGAAATGCATCTGGCCTGTGAAGTGAGGTTTGCTTGGTTTTATGCATACCTTTCTTATGGGCCTTCACTTATTTGTACAAAGCCTATGAGGAATTCTCTTTCCTCTCAAAGAATGACATAGGAAGACACAAAATCTGTGATGAGCTGCTTAGAATAAGGGTACTTGACACAACAATATTTCTCTCTTATTTGTATTTATGGAAGTAGCTGTAGTCTTTGCATTAAGTTTTCTACATAAAACCATCCCATATTAAATGATACTTTCAAGCACTGTTAAACAATAAACAATTACAGTATTTTTTCTAAAGCTATTACATAGCTGCTGGTTCTTTATCTAAACATAGTGGTTTGTGTGCATCTTTAGAAGACAAAAGGTTAATGAGGTTAACATTTCCAAGATTTAAAGTAGGTTTCAACAAAATACAAGAGCAGCCAGAAGCTAATGTCTCCATCTTAGCACATCAAGTGCAGCTAACTATAGAGGACACAGTGTGACAGGATTCTCGCCTAATAACAAGCATGCATAATGTTTGGCAGATTACAGGTCGTTTTTAAGAAGATATGTTAACCTTTGCAAATACAAACAGCAGGCATCTTTTCATACCAGAGTAAAATTCTTTATGAAGAAAAAAAGAAGACACCCAAGTTTCTTTTCAAAACTAACTTGACAGATGACTGGCTTACACAGCTTGAAGAGACAGTTAAAGAGAAAATAAGAATATTTTTTTCTCAGCTAGACATTTCCCATTTTCATTTTTCGATAAATTCTTGGCAGAAATTCTTGCAACTATTTATCATTTGACTGAACAGACCAAGATTACACTAAAGTTAGAACCTGATCCCTTCTGTTAGGTACCTATATTCCTTATTCCTACCCTTAATGTAGACATTTTTGGAAACAAGTATTCAAAAAAGATATTATTAAACAAATACAGAATTGAGTCACCTTGTATTATCTTAGGATTAAAATATAATTGGAACAGCTCTGCTTTTTTTTTGTCTTTTTAAAGGGGTATCATAAGGACACAGAAAGCAAGAGAGGAGGATGAAAGGCATGTGTTGACTGTCATTTGCCCACCTTGCAACTCAAGTGACTAACTACACTGAAGATGTATCTAGATGGCAGACAGTGGTATAACAAAGAGATCACCAAGTTAACCTGAAATGCATTAATCTGGGCACAAGGAGTTTAGATATGGCTGCACAGAGGTCTGTGCAGATGATTTTACCATGTTTCTTGTTTACTGTCTGCAGTGTACAGACCTTTACAAACATGCCCTTAGGGTAAGCTTAACAAACCAAGTAGGGACGTGAATGAAAGAACATGAAATACTTTTTTGCATACTGGTATGGAGAATGAGCAGTCCAGCTTCAGCAAATTAATGCCACTCTCTCTCAAAAGCATAATCTCACAGGACTTTAATGTTCTCTAATTTCACAGCTTTGGTTAATTAATTTTTACTTTCCACAGAAAAATGTGTTCTAAGATTACAAGCTCCTCCTGGAAAGACAGTCTGCTCACTGTTGCTTTTTATCCAGTCAGTCAGTTTCTTACATGGCCCTTACTGACAGTTTATAAGCACTTTGCAGTTACTAACAGATCATTTGCTGGCTAATTCTCTTCCCAGCAAATTAGGCAAACACTATTCTTATTTTCACACATGTAAAAATGAAATATGCATGAAAAGATAAATTTAAAGCCTTGCCTAAGATCACATGAAGTTTCACTGAACCATGAATTTATTCCTTTGTGCACTAAATAGTCTTTCATCTTCTCTAACTCTTGTGTTCAGGCTTCCTAATCTTTGTGCCAACGAGAAATTTGTTCACAATTAGTTTTACTTCCTTATTAAGTTAAAGCTGTTAATTAAGACTCAAACATCTTCATAAAGAGCTATTTCCTGGAGACAAGGACAAATGAGAAAACAGCTGGGACAGTACAACACAACCCAGCTGGGTTTTTCTTGCTATATTAATTCAATTATAAAATGACTGGGCAGTCACAGTGACCACTGCAGCACACGAGCACAACTGAACATGTTTATTGAACGACACTGAGGAAAAAAAAAAAAAAAAAACCCAAAGCAACCTGTACTCACACAAACCATAATCCAGGATGCCCAAAACCAACTGGAATTCCAGTCCCCACAGGCACACTCCAACACACTGGCATTAGACAATGAAATGTCTAATGAAATCATAAATGATACAGTAATAGCATTAGGGTGACCATCTCAGAGAAATGGCAATCCTGTTAGTTAAGTATCATAACTCAAATACAACAGAGCATAAAAATATGTCATAATTACTTTGTATATCTGAAACTCCAGCTGCAGCATTTCTTCTCACATTCTTAAAAGTTTCTACAAGTAATAAATACAATATTTCACATTTTGGATCCAACATCCTTCACAAACACAGTAAACAAACATACACATTAAAAAAAAAGTTTCAAGTGACATCATTTTCTAATTGCCAATGTTTTGGCAACACTAACAAGAAAAAAGTTATACTGTTTAAGAATCTACATCTTCTCTCATCAATACAACACTACCTTTTACAGAGCAACATAGGAGAAACACAGAATTACTGGATTCTTGTAAGAATTCTTGTGGGGATTTTTTTTAACACTAAGACGATTGCAATACATATTTTAAAATGTTCGTATGAACTCCTCTGGACAAATTAATTTCTATGAGCCTAATTTCAAAAAATACATTGCTCTTTAGATTACACATTACCGTTTTGATAGCAGTTTCCAAACCTCTCTATATCAAACATTAACAACTGCCAAAGCACTCTGATACAAGAATTGCTGACCGAAAAATAACAACAGACCCTTCTTTGATTCAACATGAAACAAACAGGATTTTATCAGGATTACTGAAATGTTTAGAAAACTGCTTAAATTGTTTTAGCTGAGCTACTAGTGACAAATTGCTGAACTTCAATAGCTTTTTTCACAAAATAATTTCATTCATTGTAATTAATATTAAATCTACTTTTTAGGACAGAGGTTAAAAAAAGTGGTGTAAAAAAAATCTTCATTTCTCACTAATTCAACTACAGATAGCCTTTGTTTTGGTTTAACTTAACAATTTCATAAACTCAATAGAGTGTAAGAAAGATATTATTACAGTACAGTGATTAGTCAAATTCAAAGTTGAGTGAATATTTTTTTAAATGTTCTTCAATACCTCAGTGAAGATATAAAGCTGTAATGTACTAAACATTCAGAAGATGGTGCTAGTCCAATATATCTGCAAGCCATGGATGGATCAGCTTTCTTCATCTCTCTCAAATATTTTCTCTAATTTTGATGTATCTACTACATCATCATTGACTTTATCAACCCCAGGACAAGGTACAGTCATCTTCAGTTACATACTAAGAACACTACTAAATGATTTATCATTCTAAAATTCACTAAGATTTAGTGGATTGACAGCCATAAAATATAAAGTTCACTATAATTTCATAAACCCAAGGTCCTGAGATCTTAAAACTTACACATTTCTTAGTTCCTACCTTCAGTCACTCACATCTGTCTCCTTTTGCAGTTAACAGCAAGAATTTCTGGTCACAGTTTCAAGACCTACTGATGCCAGCACCAGAGCTCAGAAAATCTCACCAACCCATCCCACTCCTGGTTGTTCATTCCCACCCTCATGCCACAGCACACTATTCTCTCCTCACCTACTTAGGAGGCCATGCAACTTGCATGAGCTTATGAAGCTCAATGAGCTGATCCATGTTAAAAATAGCCATTTCTTTTTGCAATGTTCTATTTAACCCAGATCAAGTCACAGATCCGACTTCCCATGGGGTAGCGGTGCTAACTTCAAGCTGTAAATTGGCTTCAGTGCAAAGCCAACCAATGGTGGAACTGCAGCCTCCTCCATGAGCTTGGAAGGGCTGAATTCCTTGTCAGTATTCAAAAGGGCAGTCAATCTCACTATTGCATATGAAAACCTAAATTCTTCTGTTATTAAAGGCAGATACCTCCTTATTAAGAGATTAGATGCAGTCTACAATTACAGACAGAATACAAAACAAACCCCACCTACCTTCCCCCCACCAAACCCCCACAGAATGTTAGACATGTTCACAGTTCTGCCTATAATTCAAACATTCTACAGTGCTTTGCAAGCTAGGTACAGTTATGCAAACTAATTTCTTCCAAAAATAGTAAATCCAGACATACTATAACATCAAGCAAAAAGCTTTATCCTTCCTTACATTGCAGTTCCTAAAACAGTGTTCTCAAAGTAATGCATAGGAACTTACCTTTCAGAATTATATATTTAATGAAGCCATGGAAATGAACTATTAATACAAAACTTCTTCCTATAAAAACCATTTACCTAGTCAACAGTAACTCCTTACAGGATCCACTCCAGCATTCTTGATGGCTGCTGCTGCATCCATCTATACAGCCTGTTTCCACAGGTACACTTCTGCTGACTTCATGCCAAACAGCCCTGTTAAAAAACTGGCTATCTTCTCAAGTGTGATGCTTTTACTCAATACTCTGAATTACTTGCTCCCAACAGAGCCAACCCAGGTCAGCTCCAGGGCCCTTCCATGCCTGATTCCATTGCTGCTTCCAGCAGATGTAATAAAGAGTTGGAGCCACTTAGTGCTTCTCCTACGTACCCCTCTGGGAGTTCTCCCACACCAAAAATTATAAATGAACATGAAATCATTCACTGGGATACAAAAACAAGTCTTAAATGTACAAAGATCAGGCCACGTCAGTATTATTGTTATTACAATAAACCTCCAGCATTAAGTAATTTCAAACATCAGTTCTTCCTCCAAACTTTTTTCAATGTAGAGGCAAGATTGGCACATATCTGAGTGAAATTACTCAGTTACTAGGCAATTTATTACTGCTTAACTGTTCCATGTGTATCAAATTCTGTTTGACAGCAGCCCAGTTTTTCCTCCATTTGGAAGCTTCTGTGACTAATTATTACCAAGCCAAACCATTTTCAACTGACAGTTAAAAAATTAATAGTATAACTTTATATTATATTACTTTTTATAAGAGAAAAGTAAGACTGTTTAGTAAAGAAATACAATATATTTCGATTAACTGTAAAAGGAGAAATTAAAACCAAACATATTCAGATCACTGATAGTAAATTTATCGCTGTTTCTTAAACTGAGCCACAGCATTTCAAAGACTACAAAGAACTGAATTCAAAGTTATATTTATATTTAAATTTATATTTCAACAATATGATTTCAAACCAGACAGTAGAAGTGGGACTGTACAAACCTCTTGCACATTTGCCAACTCACAAATTTGACTAACACTAACTAGTCACCCAGGCAAAAAACCCACAACTGAACTTTAATCAACATACTAATCATTGGTTCAACATTGTATTGAAGAATTGTTCTCATCTCCAAGTAGAATAAGCATACAGGTTGTTTCTTCCCGACATAAATATCTATCGTGACGTAAACACTTTGGTCCAAAACTTTGTTAACTTAATAGAAGGCTATACTCAATCTAGATATTGAGGAAAAGCTACAAAAGCACTTCTGCAATATTTATATCTACTATTTTTCCAAATAAATTAAAAACATTGAATAGTGGACACATTAAGACAGAATATACTAGTACTGTAACTTTACAGTATTAACCAGTCTCAGATGAGCAAGTCTCAGATCATCAGGCTAGATACAAGGGACTGAACAAAAAATTGTTAACAATTTTGAGACTTAAAAAGCTATATAATGCATAAAGGACCCAAATGAATAAGAAAAGTACTTCGCACATAATTTGTTTGTTACAGATCTAACAAAGCAGGGTTCATACTCTTCTCAGAGCTAACTTAGCCATCTGGCTGTGCAGAGCAATCCAATTCCTTCTTCTTGTCTCTCACATACACACACAAAATAAAAAATAAAAAAACAAACACACACTTTTTATCAAGAAAGTAAATAGTTCAATAGAAGGAGATGACCTGAAATTAGAGTTAGAAAAGAGGTAGTTTCTTTAGCAGTTTGAGCTACCATAACAGCAAATCAAACAGACAGTCCTGTCTTTCCCTGTGCTGCTGGTCAAGCACTTCCAAACCTTCTCACGCGATAGTACCCTGCAGAATAAAAGGAATCCACGAGTTCATTCAAACAAGAACTCCCCCGTTGTTCTGTTCAGTTTAGGCTGGATCAGTGACCTGAACCAACTCTGTGCAGTGCTACCATGACTACAGTTGACAAAAGCAAACCTGAGTTCAGTCAATTGCGAAACCACCTTCTCAGACTGGGCTGAGTGTTGTGAGGAATACAACACTTGAGAGCAGCTGAATTTGGACACGTGTATGCACTCTTAGAAATTTTTGTCAGGATTCACTTTAATTTGAAAATATTAAGCAAGCAAGTTAAGGTTCAGCTGGGACTTCTTTTTGTAAACTTTAACACTTTTTCCTAAAACTTCCTAAAACCAAAGACAATTTTAAGAGTTTCTGTTTCGTTCTATTTTTATTGAAGTTAGAGAAATCAGCTACATCTTACAGCAGAATTTAGATGCTGAAAGTGTATTTTCCCAAATCATTTGGTCAGTCATGACCTCAGTTAAACAAACCCACTCTACTTTTTATAGTTAGGAGTCTTCAAGGATAAGCAGGACTTCCTTTGCTAGGTTTGAAAAGGAAAAGTAAAGTATGAGTCAAGAAGTTAACAAGTCCTTCATAAATAACCCCAAGATATTATCTACTGAAATTTTAGCATGGCCCTGATGATGGCCTAGTTTCTTTGTGACTTAGTACACTCCTCCTCTTCTAATATACATTAAGAGGGCATGAAGTTTCTGCAGGCATAATTTTCATGGGTGAAGTTTTCATGATTACGATAGTAAAGAGACTTTAGTTAATGGTTAAACATTTGTTTAAGTCATCGTTGAGCACTATTTGAAAAACTGTGTCACCATCATACTTCCATTTAAAACACATTTATAAAAATATATTAAACAACATGCTAGATTTTTAGAACTTTACAGCAAAACAAAATTCTGTAACATAGTCTAGGCAAGAAGTGGGGTTTTCAGAAGAGTCTGTGTGACTAACAGCTGAATTTGTTAAGAGCAGATACTGTAAAGACCTAAGACCTTGAGGGCCTAAAATTAATCAATAGGGATTACTCAGATAGTCAGTGCCTCTCTCTATCCCATAGACTTCTCAATGACTTTATCCAAAGACTGCTGTATCGAAAACTAAATGAGACTGTAGAGCAACCACCAGAATCCAGGTCACATTCTCTCACCTGCACTGTTCTAACTAACCAGCTACAAAGTAATACACAAAAATACAGCGACACAGCCTAAGGCACTGAGGACAAAATGGCAAGGGGAGTCTTTTGTTCACTGCTCTGGGGGTTTTTTTGGAGTGTGGAGTGGGGGAGCAGGAGTGGTAACAGCTCAAGGTCAGAAATTTGTGGGTTTTGTTTGGGGGTTTTTGTTTGGGTTTTTTGTTTGTTTGTGGTTTTTTTTAAATCTGATATTTGAAGGTCTGGTATAACCCATGCCAGTAACCCACCCCAAGGAGCAGTCAACAGCAGGTATTGAGGCAGGCAAATAAGAAACAGTACAACTACAATGATTATTCCTTGACACACACCTCACTTCCAGGCAGTATGCGCCCCTCAGCCTGACACTGCATCTCCAGGTTGCTAGGAATACAACTGAAATGTTTTATAGCCACTGGCGGACCAGCCCTTCACAAATCTCTGCAGTTCCTTTCTGAATCCATGTGCCCTTATGGCTTTTTAGGACTTCCACAATTTAATTATTCACAATGTGAAAAGTAATTTTGTCTGTTTACTTTAAGTTTGCTGTTTAATAAAAAGGCATGAGGTTTCCTCGGGTTTGTATTGAAAAGATGCTACATAATTGTTCTCTAGTCTCTTCTCATGGTTGTATACACATGAGGTTCAACAAGAACAAGTGCCAGGTCCTACACTTCAGTCACAAAACCCCATGCAGCGTTACAGGCTGGGGGAGGAGTGGTTAGAAAGTGGTCAAGCGGAAAAAGACCTGGGGGTGCTGGCTGACAGACAGCTGAATATGAGCCAGCATCGTGCCCAGGTGGTCAAGAAGGCCAACAGCATCCTGGCCTGTATCAGAAATAGTGTGGCCAGAAGGCCTAGGGAAGTGATCATGCCCCTGTACTGGGCACTGGTGAGGCTGCACCTCAAGTACTGCATCCAGTTCTGGGCCCTGCACTTCAAGATGTTGAGGTGCTGGAGTAAGTCCAGAGAAGGGCAATGAAGCTGGTGAAGGGCCTGGAGAACAAGTCTGATGAGGAGAGGCTGAGGGAGCTGGGGTTGTTTAGTCTGGAGAAGAGGAGGTTGAGGGGAGACATGATCACTCTCTACAACTACCTGAAAGGAGGGTGTAGCCAGGTGGGCGTTGGCCTCTTCTCCCAGGCAACCAGTGACAGGACAAGAGGGCATAGTCTGAAACTGCACCAGGGGAGGTCCAAGTTAGACATTAGGAGGTATTTCTTCACAGAAAGGGTTGTTAGGCATTGGAATGGGCTGCCCAGGGAGGTGGTGGAGTCACCATCCCTGGAGGTGTTTAAGAAAAGTCTGGTCGTGGCGCTTAGTGCCATGGGCTAGTTGGTATGGTGGTGTTAGGCGAAAGGTTGGACTCAACGATCCCAGAGGTCTCTTTCAACCTAACTGATTCTGTGATTCTGTTTGTCTTTTTCCTACTGCTAAGGAACTCAATGGATTTTGTCCCTCCTCATATAAAAGCTTTTTCATTCCTCTGGTCATTATTGCCCTCCTATATATACTGTGTAGACTAGGACCACCTAAACTTCTCACAATTCTTGAAGATAATTCTGTGATTTATACCCAAAATTCTAATCCCAGCATAGACAGAGTCCTATAAGAGTTTTACAGTTTGGCACCAGGGATACTCACTGTGACAGAAGGGAATTACTCACTTGGCATTTTGTTTATCCTACTTGTTTCTTCTTTTCATTTTAGAAATGACAGTGGGAAATTTTTAGGGAATTCTAACAAAACAACGCAAAAATGAGACATTCAAGAAATTGGAGGTGATTAACAAGCCTTTTGGTTCTTGCTTGCAATTAATATGAAGTCATAACATACTTACACATATAAGCAGAAAACAATGACAAAATAAAAGAATTTACATTGCTACCCAACTCATCTTTGCTAGCTGACCATGCAAAGAAAACATGGACTTATTGTAAAGACAGATGTGTCATACCAAACCTTCAAACCCGAAACACTAGGCTGCACGCTGCAGGCTACACTATTGCAGGCAAAAGTGATACTGTAGTTGTAACATAAGTGTAGAAACCCCAACACAGCAGTTAGAAGTGTAACAAAACAACAAATACCAAGAGAGACCATTTCAATGACAGTATCAGTTAACACAGGCTGTAATCTGCTAAGATTAAAAGATAACAGACACCTTTATAACCTCAAATTTAAAAAAAAAAAATTGCAGCTTTGAAGAAACTTCAAAAGCATTTATGAGTATTACCATTCTGCTGTCCCAGAGAAAAGTCTCTAATTAGAAAGTGCAGCTCAGGGAACATCTCACCTCAGTGGATCAGCACAAGTTACCATATAAAGTTTGTTCTGTCGCACTCACACATACAAGGTTATATCTATATGCCACATATAGCCCAGGCCTGTGCTACAGCCATATATCTGCCAGGCTTCCAAACTGTATGAAGACAGTTCCACATCCAGATGCATGCTCTGAATGAGTATTAGTGCACACTCACACAGTAAGCTTGAGCTAAGTGAACTTATTGTCCCTCTGCCACAGGGTAACCTGGTGGGACAGGTCACACCTGTTCAGACAGACTGTCACCATACATCTGGGAAGGCATTACAGTGATGACATCTCACTTACGGAATGAACCAACTAGGGCAGGCCCAAAGAAAATTGCCCAAATAAATTGCAGAGATACATACACATGGTCACTAGGTCACAGAGCATTTTATACTCTAGCCCCCAGCCCACCCCATCAGTAGACAAAATGTTCTTGTAGGAACTATTTTTTTTTTTTCTGTCTGAAAGCTCCTTACAGTACAGGAGGTAGGTTGAACAAGGAACGGTCTAAATCTTTCCTCTTCTTTTAAATATTCAACATCTGATAAATTCCCTGCATGTTTCTGTCCAACTGATTAGTCTGATTTGGTAACTCGGGCTCAAAAAAGAAATTCTATGATTACCTCAAAACACTTAAGTCATGAGCAGGACTATAATGCCTGCAAAATACAGTGTGAGGGAAGCATTATCCCTCTATGCTTAGTCTTGGAACTCGTGAATTTCAATGAACAAGAACCCTCATTAGAATCAGATGGGGACAGGTGTACCTACATGGTGGGTGGGCACGGGTGGACATCAGCCCCTCCAACCTCTCTAATAAGCAATTTCCCCAGATTCAAAGAAAAATTTCATTAAAAGTTAAAGAGAAATGGCAAGTTGCCTCCTATTACCACTGATCTAACTGCTTGGGCTGCTGCTTCTATAAAACACAGAGGTTTTTTCAAAGAAAATTATTGTTAAAACCATTTGGCTGAAAGTGAAGAGCTATTGAAAAGTACAGTCAAACTGGCAGCTTGCTCTTAAAATTACCCCCACCACTTTTATAAGCGTCGTTTTGCTTGTGGCTTTTAACAGCTGTTCACACACGCCTAAGCTAGATGTGAACTTTTATTTTCCCAAAACTAAATGGGAAGCTTTAAACAGCATCTGATTTAATTTTTTTTTAATTAAAAGTGGAGGTTAAAAGGACCATGGAAATGGATGATGCAGCTGTGCTGATGCTAGGGAAAAGAATTCCTGAGCAAGAAGTGAGGTAGAGTAAACACACGAAATAAATCTCACGAAACTAAGTGCGAACCACACTTAAGTGATTTTATAAGCTAATGGGAAGTTAACTCTATGTTTCTTCAGAAATATTTTCCAAAATTAAATTAAATTGTATTTTGCAAATATAATAGAATTTGGCTATCTACTGTGCTCTTCCCTCAGAGCAATCCTAAAATTAATTCCTGAATGAAGTGGCTTCACAGGTTCCATTATTACACCCAAACACATTTAGGAACTCAGAAAACTCAGACACACAACTCGGAACTAGCTCACTAATATTGCCATATATTTACTGGTTCGGTTCTCAAAAGAATTTAATTTCCCCTGCATTTAGATGTCTTCTATAATAATTAAGCATTTAGAATCAGATTTGCAACGATACTGAGATACTGAAAGATGCAAGCAGGCATTCCTAGGGGGACTTTTCAAAGTACCAAAACAACTACTGGGCAACTAGGCAATGGTTTAACTACATTTGAAAATCTGACCAGACAGCAGTCTACATTTTTAAGCACTAGCATACTCACAAAAATTCTGCCCTCTTGGCTTAATTACTTAATACATAGCACTAGATACTAAATTCAAACAAACAAAAAACCCACAGAAAGAATGGAGAATAAAAATGCCATGTTTTATTTCTACTTGTACACCTTAAGTACAAAAGCACACAATGATAATATAGTAATTCTAGGTATCGCCACATATTTAAAGGGCCGTTTCTGTAAAACTCTTAGGAAAAACATAAAAGTATTTTTAAGGCAGAAAATTCATAGGATTATGAATGAAATGCAACATTAATACACGTGGATTATATACCCTGTAGACTGTAACAGCTCCAAAAGAAATCTTTTCTAGTGTACTAGTACAGCTACTATTTAAACCAGAAGACCTTAGTAGTTCATCCATCCAGTTTATTCAGCCAGAGAAGCCACTAGAATTTTTATAAAATGTCTAATATACTAAAAATGTATGCAAAGTAACCTGGTGTCTATAACAGCCTGATGAAGCAGCACTCCAAGAAGATCTATGATCAAAAAAGAAAACCAACAACATTAAGAGCATTCTGATTGCACCAAGTACAAGGGACTAGGTGTAAAGAGAACGGAGAGGATAAAAAAGTATAACAAAACAGATATGTCATCCAGCCTGGACTGCAGAGCCTAATGGAGGGAGGCAGGTGGAAAATTTTAGTGATGCAGTCATTTGTTTGCCTCCCTTGTCCACCCACATACAAGAGACTCCAGGATGAGAAATACAAGACTCATAACAAATATGAACATCTGAACTAATCAAAACCAGGAATCCAGAATATTCTGGTCAGGTCCAATAAAAAACACTACAACCTGGATCCCTGCCTAGGGTTCCTCTGGGACATAACTTGATACTGTCTTTCATGATACGAAGCCTCGATTTCTGTTGGGTTTGTTCCTTGCTGAATTCAAGGCGCAGTTTGACAAATGAAACCCAGGTCACAAGTAAAACTTTTTATGCAGGTGTTTATAAATTATGTTTGTGTACTTTAACACATCAAATGTAACAAATAAAAGTTCACCACAGGTAAACACATTGATAAAGCAAATACAGCATTAAAGTTTCTGAACCTTCTACAAATAAAACCATGCTTTAAGAACTCAGATTAATATGCTGTACACCACTGACAGATAAAATGATTCATAGTGCACCAATTAAGAAAGCGTGTTTCATATTAGAGCAGAAAGGAAATTCAACTTCCATAACTATGAAGTGGTTACAAGTCACTTTTTGCTTAGTCGCCTAATACTACTTCCCTCAGCACTACAAATATACATAAATCAATTATAAAAGTATTTCTCAATGAAAAGAAAAAAGGAATTATCAATGACCAATATACATTTAGCAGAAACAGTTAGCTAAAAAAAAAACATTGGCCAAGCAACCTCAGAAATGGATGCACACTACAAATAAGACCCACACTATAAAATGCTCAGAAATGGATGGCATGGAAATAGAAAATGCCTTGTTCCCATAAGATATTTCTTAGTCCAAACGATACCAGAAATCCTCCCTCTTTCCCCTGTTGTCAGTCAGTATCACCCTAAACTTATGAGAAGCTAGCTCCCAAAAGGAACAAAGAGATCTCTCATCTTGAGGATCCTTAGCTGGAAGTGTTCTCCTCAGGTTAAAAAAAAAAAAAAAAAAAAAACCACCAAACAAAAAAAAACCAGACTATAAAAGCATGTGGTTCTGCAACCCCATAAATAAAGGCATAACACAGTGAAACAAATCAAATTCAAATGGAAAGAAAGTGTAACCATTTTTATCAATAAAGCAATATAATCTGCTCAGGACAAGGAAAGTGGTTTTACTGCATGTTTGCTCAGTGTTCCCTTTGCACCTTGGTTTCCTAATCTCTGACTTTGTTGAGAGACTGGCTTTGTCTCCTAATGGTAGCAGGGTTTGGGATATTAGTAGAGCCTGCACTGCTTGAGAGAAAAAGTGATGGCCTTTCACAATGATCTATTCTAGTTCAGTTTGAATTACTAGACATGACACAAGAGTTAGAGAGCAAATTATTATGACCTGTGCTATGCAGATTAAGTCTGACTATAAAGCAGGGCTTGTGGCTAAAATCTTCAAAACAAATCTGGTCACACTGATGTCAAAGACAAAACAGTAATGCTGACAGTAGAACTAGGCAGTTTTAAATTCATGATTTTTCAGTTCCCTCTTAAAGTAGATCAAGAATATCTTAAAGCTTATCCTCATATACCTGGTAGTATGACAAAAACGTAGGGTACTACTCAGTGTGAACTTTGCAATTGAAACAATAATTCCATGATCATTTATTTCAAAAGTTAAGAGAGATGGGGAGTTAACAGTTGTTTTGGTGACTGTTAAAGAGTAAAACAGCAGATTTGTAAAAAAGTATGCTTCAATTTTAGAGAAACCATATACATTTTTCTGGCCTTTTTGCTCTCTAGTGACCTGCTTCCATATTAGTTCAGTGCCACGCTCTTAAGTTTAAATAGATGAAGGAAACTTCAGTGCCCTTTCACTGCTTTTGAAGCCAATGAGACTGCTTGGAACAGGTCAGGATAAGTGCATACCGTGGGATTGTGACGTTGCTATAGTACTTACTCTTTCATGAATAGTAATTACTCTAGCAAGTGTGTAAAGCAGACAGGCCCAGTTGCATAAGGCTCATTTTATGAACTGCAGAAAAGCATGATTAGTATGGGGGGAAAAACATGTTTCACACTTTTATTGTAAAGAACATGAGAATCTCACAGAAACTGCCAGAACAGATGTTCATAAATTGGGCCCTTAATCTGCAGCACTTTCCAGGTTTTAAGCTATATCCACTGGTCTGTAGAACATATTCCTCTCTTTTTAATATAATTCTTCTGTTTAGTTTTTTTTAATAAATAAGTTTATGACTTTAGTAGTCTTGCCAGCTGTTCAATTTTGATTTACTGTCAGAGTCTGCTTTAATATATAGTGGCTTTTGTGGCTTACCCATATAGATTACATTTTAAGCTTCAAGATATCACTATAAAGCAGCTGGAAAAAGTACTGGCTGTGCTCAGAAACCAGCATTATTGCCCTAGTGATCAACCACTTAAACATGCAACTACACCGGTAACTACTCTCTAAAATCCTTTTGGATACACCATTCCCAAAATAAAACTGCAAAACTTACAGTGTAAGAGGAAGTCATCTTAACATATGTACTTTAAAAAGCCAGCCCAAGAAAAACGTTAATTATTAATTAGGCAATGTATTAGGTGGCAATAGAGATCTCTATGATGACTATTCTTTACTCTTTCATTATATTGTTTCCTTTACTTCTACCGTGTAGCCTGAGACAACTGAAGAAATAAAAATCCTTCACATAAAAAGCCAAACAAACAAAAAATAAACCAAACATGTAAGTTCAAACGTTATTAAGTCCAGACATTTTCAGTAATTGTTCCAGATAGATATCAGTAGTGTTGTAGAAAGTTACAGTTACTGTAGCATGACAAGAACCGAGTACAAGGACGCAATAAGTAACTTCCAAGAAAACCCAGAACCTTTCTACAGCCTGAACTTGTATTCCATATTTTACAACAGCTTTATACAGTGCTTTCTAATAAATTTTTTTACAGCATTGTTTACTGAATATTGCTGTAAAAGAACTGTCAATACTCTTCATACAGAACCATTTTTAACCTCACAGAATTGCAACATAACCAGATTACACTTTTTTCCTCTATTATATGCAAGTACAGGGTAATGTTATTAAAATAAACTACCACAAAAGTATTCTTAGAATTGAACAATGGACCAAAATCAAAAACTCTGGAAACTCTCTTTAAAACTGCTTTTTCTGCTCAAAAAGGTTCCTTTTTCCATATAAAACTAACTCCCTAAAGAAATTCCAACCAAGAGGACAGAACAGTTTGATTCAGAAAGATCAGCATGGTGCCTAATGAGAGGGGAGTTTTGTTTCTTACACTGCTATTTTCTCCCAAGTTTGGATTTGCCAGTTGGACAGTATCCATGATGCATTACTCTCACAAAGTCCTATCATACCTAAGAGGATGTGATACATCATGGAAGACATAAAGGGAAAAATAAAACCAAAACCAGCCTTTATATCCATAGTATCTGAAGCATACTCTGTAGGAGAACAGGAAGGGAAGCATCAACACTACACTTTCCATGAGACATAGCAGTGGCATCTCCAACCCAAAATACTTCAAGCTTTTCCATGATGGTTGTGAAGGGGAACTGAGACGTAGACTCCGAAATTCCACCATTTTCTATAGGGACAGCAGAACATAAAAATATTTTTGAAACAGTTCAACTTAACAGCCTGACCAACAACTCATACACTACTTTCTTCCTTCTGCATGCCTACAGCGTATACGTATAAAGGGAGTTTTTGGCAACAGAGGGTCTCTCTTTCTTTCCACAGTATCAAAGGTGTGCTATCTGCACAAATCTTAATTTATTTTTTCCAGCCTTCACTTTAAATTATCTACCACAAAAAAATGCTTAAGACTGCAAAATCCAGCATTCTAAAGTTAAAGTTGCCCTCAATAGATATAATGATTATATCCCAGTATTTTTCAAAAGCAAGCCTTTCTTAAGACATTTTACTATTCTGTGTGTTTCATTCAACTATTTAGTCTGTAGCTTTTTTTGAATTTGTGTTTGTTTAGCGTCTGAAACAAAAAAGCAATTATCCTGATGGCAGTTTCAAATGCTATTATGTAGGAATGCTTAGGAATGAGTTCTCTAGTCAAAGTCATGAAAAGATAATGTTGTTCCTCTTTCTGTATACATATTTCAAAACTTGAATGAATTATACCATCACACGCTAGTATTACACTAGCATGATATATTCCTATTATCATACGTAATTAAGTAAACATATTGGAAAATAGTTACCACAAAAGAAAGACCACATGCTATACATAAACAAAAAAAGTAATCCAAAAGAATATTATAATTCAGGGGCTAGTCATGAAAACACCAGAGTAAACTAGGAGCAGCTCATCTGAAGTCACTACACATGCTCTAAATTTACACCCATGTAAACAACCAAAATTTTTATTTTAAGTCAGCAATTCCCCACACTGAACAAAAGAATGCAGCAAATGTAATATGGCTCATTTTACAGTTGTAAAAATTTTCAACTGTTAAAAATACTAATCTGGACGAGATGGAATGGTTACTCCTTGTATTCAGAGCATCAAAGGATGAATGGATGCAATGAAATTAAACCTTCTCAAAAGGTGCGGCAGAAGTTACATATTTATACTTCCCTTGTCATATTCACAAAATATACTGTTGTATTGTTAAACAAGGGAGATAAAAATTTGAAAGCACTATTTCTGGGGGGAAAAAAAAAAAAAAAAAAAGAGTTTAAAGAATACTGAGTTACCTATGAAATTTTCATGATTTTTTTTTTTTTAAACAGAAACTATGTACAATTTACATAAAGCCCTCCTCTTTTAAGACCTAATTTTAAATAAACAAACTAGATTCCTAATTTACCATTCATCATCACTGTATTCCATTTCCTTAATCAACATATTTCAGCAAATCTTAACTGATTTTTAACCCTGATTTTTTTTGGCACTACAGATCTCTCCTTTGAAAACAACAAACATATTTTGAGGTTATTCTCCATATCATGAGGGCTGGAAGCACAGTGTGTAAATAACAGCAGTAACAACAACAATGCTGTCTGCATTTAAACTGTCTGGCTTATCTCAGTGAACTGTTAAGATGAAACAAAGTTTGATACTGGCTTAGTAGTTACTCCTATGGTTAAGACCTTCACAGTCTCATATTACACAGACAAACAATGTTTTTTTAAAATATCTTTTTTTCCCACAAAAAAAGTTACCTACAAAATAAACTAAAGTAGGCAGCAGAAAGAAATTGCAGCTTATTCAGAATCACATCAAGACATACCATCTCAAATACTGGAAAAATGAAGAATTCACAACCAGAAGTGCTAATGTCATGAAGGCATTAACATGCTTAAAGATCTATCAAAAAAGCCACACTTTTCACAGAGTATACATGCTCCTATAACGAAATAGGCATCAGAAACTCATAATGTCTCGTTATATCAAGTGTATGGAGCTACAACTGTGGACTAAACTTGAAATAGTACCATTAATTTCCACTGCTTCTCTTGCAAATCCCCAATAAACATGATAATGTTTTGACAATTATAAAATTTTAAAATATACATATAATGCATTCCCCATAATTTCTCTTCTTCATTCTTAAATCTGCATGCACATAGTTCATCCTATACCACTAAGAGAGGTTGATTTGAACACTCTACTCATTTACCCACCTTCTATTGTATTTTGCTCCTAAAGAATCTGACAGCAAATTATTTTCAAAACCAGCAACACAGCAAGATAATCCTACAGTATTATTATCTCAACTTTAACCTCTGTAAGAACTTAAAATTTTCTAAAAAATTTTCAGGACAATGTTTCAGAATTGCATTTTTCATGCTACAAATCATATTAATACTAATCATATTAATGGTGGTTATCCATTATTCCCCATATTAACATAGGCTATCCTTTACTCTCTAAGTTGAACTGAAATAATTATTGTTTACTTTCACTAATAATCTTAAATTTTTATAGTTCATTGAAATAAACAGAAAACGCTTAAGCTTTCCCTCCTGATTAGGAAGAAACTCCTCTTCCATACTTTCTGCCTGTACAGAGTAGTAAACATATTCAATTACTATATGCATTTCAGTTGAAGTTGCAGTGTACACATAAATACTGTTACTACATTCATTAGTCTGATTCTGAAAGTGTGAAGCATTACAAAAAGATTAGCTTACTGACTTACCTAGCTTTTAAGTAGAAAATAATGCTACAATAGCACTTGTCTTTTTCCCCACTTTGTCCAAAATCCTAATACTAATGCCCAATTCACATTTGAAATTTGGTTATCCTCTCTCATCAACTTCCTTCAATAATAATATATGAGAATATATTTCCACAGTAGCTAATGGAGACATTCCTACAAATCAATGTGCTGCAGTGATACAGAAATAAAAGCTTATTTCACTGTAATGATGCTTCCAGACTTCCCCCAAGTCAGGTGGTTACTTGCAGTTAATGATCTGTGACATACCACACAAGTAGTCCTAAAAAGACTTATTATCCACTGCATGTGCAACAATATTTGCTTTATGGATGGCTAAATGAATGAAGACATTCAATGTAACTGTAAAAGTAAAATCAAAAGAAAACTTACAAGTAACATGTTTTCTTTGAGTAAAAGAGCTGTGAACATTTTCCATTAATACTTAACCTTTTGCTGGAGCAGTGCAACCACATATAATGCTTGAATCCATAAAGTCCAAGAGCTGCTCAGGGTTAACACTGATTAACTGCCCCCAATCAAATGGTATAACTTTGAAAAATTTCAGAGCGCTTCACTAATGAAATCAAATTGCATTTATGTCATATGGCAAAGGTGGGAGCAGGACAACTTGCAAAGAAAAGAAATTCTGTCCTGTCTTAAAAACAGGTATTTTTTTCAATCCAATAAAATAAACACAAAACTGATTGGTTTTTAAAACTCCATATTTTACGCTGCACTGACTTCCATTAATATACTAATAGAAAAGAATAGTAAATTAACTTAAAATAAGCTACAATCCAACAGTATAATATCTCCCATGACTCTTAGACTGTGCAGACATTCACACATTTTCTGTTTATAATTTTTTTCATTTACTAGACTCAGCTTTTGTCCACCATATGTCCACCGTAGATTAACTATTCCCTTAGGTACAATTAAGGGCTTTCCATTTGTTGTAAGAAGACCTAAGTATGAAGGACGCAGCCAGAAAAAACATTTCTACCTAAACCAAAAACAGAAGCACATTCAGCTTGGACTATGGTTTATGCAGCATCTTTTTTATTAGACGTATGTCTACATTGCTAAATAAACTACAGACAAAATCCATGGAAACAGTAAGAGATCTCTCAGCATTTCATTTGTGTATTATTAAAAAAAAGGATATATATACTGTTCTAACCTTTGTATTTAAACAGTTTACTCCTATTTCCATTTTTCAATGACATCTTTAAAGATTTTTCTGAATTTAAGCAAAACTGTTAGTGAATGAGAATATATTATTTACTGGCATTTCTGTCTCACTGGCGTTTGAGTTCCAACTACACTAACAATATTCTACCAGGTCCTCGAACTTGGTCTTAGTTTGTGGTTGGTCTTAGCAGGCAAAACTTACATGTGCAAATAAAAAACTGAAGTGCAGCCTCAAGATTTTAAGTGCAGAAAGAAGAAAACAAGTTATTCATAGTCACTAAAATAAAAAAGCATAACATAAGAACTGTCTTTCACTTGGACTAGTTCATGACTGTCCTCACTTTGTTGTTAAAGCACCATATGATCCAAATGAGAAAACATTAATTTCAGCAAACAGTTTGTACAATAACTAATCTGTCCTGGTTCAAATGAATGCAAATTCATTGATTTTCATGGAATTATACCTGTTTATATCAGGGCTCTGTCTAGCTGTACAAATCTCAAACTCAGACAAGTGGTATAACAGTAATATATCTTCTGTGTGCAAGATGTACATATTATTCAGCTTCATCCCTGTACTGAATGTCATACTGCAGCAGAGCACGAATCAAAAAGCAAGCTCACTACTAACTAATCCTATCCATGTTGAACACCAGAAACTGGTCTTAAGACAAGCAGGGCAGAAAATCATTATAATTATTACTAATTATCTTTTCAGCAGTATGACAAAAAATATTTCCCTTTTCTACCTTTTTCTTTTTTTTGTTAGTACTCCAGCACAGGTCACTTGGCTTTTGAGAGCCACCATCAAAACCTACCCTGTGTACATGCTCCACTAATGGCTGCAGCATTTCTGGAAGAAAGTCCAGAAATCTAAAAATCTGCCTTTAAATAAGTGATTTAGTAGCTGCTGTGTCCACTGCAACTTCCCATCCAAGAGATCACTTTATGAAGGATTCTGAAAGGAGGGTCCAAGAAAAACACAGGCTGATTTGCAACCAGATGCAACAGACACATTTATCACAGCAGATTACATGAACATTGGGGCCAGAATGGAGTTCATATGCCCAGATCCTTGTGATCTATCCTGCCAGGTGTTTTCCCTTCTCAGCCAATGGAATATGTCTAAGTAAACACTACACAACAGCAATAAACCTTCCTTCTTTTGCTCTGTGTAATTTTTTGTGAGCTCAGCTACTTTTCAAAGAACAACACTTGAGGCTCAGGCTCAGTTTATGGATACTCTGTGGCATATATCACAGTTTTGTAGACTTGCCCACACGGCAATTTAACAGACATAATTAAACAGATCACTTCAGCAGTGATGGTAGCCACCACCATTAATATCAAGCCAAGCATGTTTAGGATCAAAATCTCGCAAGACAGATGCTTTCTCATACAAGCAAGTTAATTTTATCACTCAAAAATATGTATGTTTCTAGGTTGCTCTCATCCCTAAAGTAATACAGAACACATTCAGACACTGGGTTAGAAATATATTATTATGGTAAATAAAAGATCATTTTCACCTGTGATTTTCCCTTTCATTAAGTTCCTTGTTTAAAATAATTTTTTTTAAAAGTTACCCGATCGTTGAAACAAACAAATCCATAAGACTGCAATTTTCTATTAATCTTACAAGTTTGTTGAGACAAACATTCTATACATATTTTAAAACAGGGTAGCATTCTACATTTATTCAAATGAGTTGGTAAATTGACCATAGCACAGCACAAAGTTTTCTTTTTAAGGGAGTCTCTACATGTAAGTAGTTTACCCTCTAATCCCAGGAGCATGTGTGAGGCTCAGGTGACTGGACCTGCTGTCAGAAATACAGGAACTTTAGTTTAATCGGGTATAAGACTCAAAAGAACAGGGTTCTTTGCATTTGCTGCTCAACACTTGTCTTAATTACAGGTGAAAGACCTAACAAGTGCAAGCCCACAAGAAATAAGAACAGAAAACAGCTGGGGGAGGTTGGGAGGGACAACAGAATGAATGCACAGTTCTGAAAGTTCTTAATTTTAATAAACCAGAATCTCAGAATGAGTATTAATGAAGAAGTTTTCTGAGTACAACTGAGGAGACTAAGTAGGTAAGGCAGTAACAGAGTACAAAAGCAGACTGGGTATGTCCTGTTACCAGCCAGATTCACATTAGTACACAGTACATCAAACATTCATTTGTATCTGGGCTGGAAAATGGGTTTTTTTCTGCACTCAGATAAGACAGGTAAAAACATTTTACATTGTATGTAAATACAAGTTAAAGGGTACACTAGAATGTAACCTTTAAACTTCGCAATGTAACAGCATACCACTTCCTGTTCAGAGATAGCACTCCAAGATCAATTAATCATGGCTAAGACGAACAAACAGTCAACATTCTTAATTAGTGTTGATGCATTCTCCTCTGTGCCCTCATCTGTCATGAAGACTGTTTAAAAATCTGAGTTATTAGTCTTTATTGGGGAGTGGATCTGGTTAACATCTCCAAGAATAGAAATCATTCATCCATCCACTATACACTGGTACCTGATAATTCCTACCCCCTATATAAGCTACAGATAACCACCGTCCTAAGACCATCTTGGTAGCTATAAATCAAAATAAGTGTAGCTCCCATGCAACCTGGGTTAATTTTTGTTTACAATATATCCACTGAAAATGTTAGTACGGCACTTGAGGAGACTGCTTACAGATTAGCACAGAGGAAAATATATAAAGTCAAGGTAGAAAGGAAAGAAACACATCAGTCACACAAAACACAGTAAAACCTCTCTAATTCACACTAATGACTAGAAGATCCATTGCAATTACTGAACTTTGTTAATACCAAATTTAAGCAAGGCACCTAAGTGTACAAAACACAATTCATTCACTTGATAACTATAGCTTCATTTATACTATACAATATAAGTCAAAGTATTTGACAGCAACATACCTATAGAAGTTTTCAGTTACTGCACTGAAACTCAAAAGCATTTGTTAATCTTAACAATAAGGTTTTTTCCCCTACTTCTCGTGCAAAAGAAGTAGTATTAGTAACACAGAAATAAGTACACTTCAAATATACTTTGTATTAAATAAGATTAAAATACCACAAAGTAAGTTACAAGTAAAGTTAAATTTAAGATTCAATGCCAACTATAAATTTTAGGATTATTAAGATCTAATGATTTACAATTAATATGAACATTTTTACATTAAATTTTACAATTCCTTTTGTTGTTTACCAAACACACAGACAAAAAAAAAAAATCTATGGAAAGACAGAGAATTAACTGATAATCAGATGTAAGTGCAGGAAGCAGGTCTGGGCAAGATCTTGACTCAAATCAGTTTTCTACTCTCTCTGACCAAATGTGTAGGTCAGGTTACGGAAGAAAAATGTATGGAAAGGAAGAAAGAATGAAAAATAAAATTAAGCACTCATGAGGAAGAGAGTCACCTTAAATAAAGTAGCGGTTTCACAAAGGAGGACTGCATCTCTGAAGCTCTTGTTCTCCCAATTATTTTTTAACAAATTAGTGGGCAATGACAGTCCTCCATTTTAGCTAAGTCCTGAAGAAAAAAGGGGGAAAAAAAAAAGGGGGGGGGTGAGAAAAAGAAAAAAGAGAGGTGGGAAGGTCCAGAATTTAGCAGATCTGAATTCATACTGCTCTATTATTTTCAAATAAATTTCCGATGGATGAGAGACTGGAGACTGATTGGAGCTTTGTATGTAGAAATTACATTTCCAATGTTTCATGCGTAAATCTTAATCTCTTACAATCATAACAGGATGTTTTAATAAATTGCCACCCCTCTGAAGTTAATTACCACTCTTTAAATAGACACAGGAGCTTACTGTGCTCATGCTTCTAATCTATTGCGATGTACAATAAAAACGAAGTCAAAACTAGCACTGATTCATTTAAATCAGCACTGAACAACTTCTTCAAGTTTGATGGAACACTGAAGATATTCCTGCAAACTTAACACATTTAACAGAATGACTACAACTTGATACCAAAAAACACTAATAAATAATGCAGTTTTATAGATAATTTATCAGCTAGTACACAATTATGCACCATATACTGCTATACTTGAAGTAATTTGCTTTCAATGACAAAATTACCCAAGGAAATTATTTTCATCTAATAGAATTCATGTGTACAGTTTTCTACATTAAATTGTGAAGAAAAACACTTTTTTAAACTATAGCTTTATTCCTATTTCTGAAGAACTGCAGCAAAGATCCTAGGTATATTTACCCCAAAATAGAAAAATATGCATTTCTTTCAGACAGTATTAGTAAGTGAAAACAGTCAAATGAGAGCTTAAGCTCAGGCTAAGTTTACTTAAAAGAGCAGCACTAAATTTAGGCCAAGGTTTCAAAATGGATGGTTTCAGCAGAGCTTCCAAATTCTTATCTAGGTATCTGAATACTGGCCCAATGTTTTCCACTTGCTATGAAGGAAAACTGCATTCTTGACAATTTTTTAAAACTTTTATCAGAAAAAGTGAAGTGTTAGAATAACTTCCCTGTGGATATAGACTTTTCTAGTCTTTAAATGAGCATACCTGGATATTTTCCTAACACACATGTATAGCTCAAAACCAAGTAAAATCCCAAGACAGAAACTACTGACTGAAAGTATTTCTCCTCTAAGATGCATGAGGTCAAATAAGTTCCTCAATTCAACAAATGGCTTTTCTTGGCTTTAAACCTATTATCGCTCTTGCATTGCATACCAGTGTATTATCACTTACTGATTAAAGAAGTTGAGCTATTCTGAACACAGTGATTCCACCTGAAGAACTTGTTAGTACTGGTAGATTTATCCTTTCATAATATGCAAAAGTCAACACCATGCTTCTGTATAAACACTTACCTTGTTTTCTATTTACATACCAATAGAAGCCTAACTACAGTTACCTCTCACAGGCCATTAAAGTATTGGGGTGGAAGCCCTCCTAGATATTCATCTCCTATTATAAAATTCAGAAAAGCAATACACTTCTAAAAGCTTAATTTTTATCATGATGAAATAAAAATAAAGCAAAAAAAAAAATGACTTCTGTAAACAGCATCCCCTGTATGCTTGACATGTGCAACAACAACAAACATCCTTAGGATCAAGTGAAACCAATAGTTTGCTTTTTTTCTTTATACACAGCTTCTGAAAAAAAACAAGGCAGTAAAGCACACTGTTCCTTCAATTGCTGTTTTTGTAAAATGAAAGCCCTTTCACTAGTCCATATCAGCCTTTGTCTGGAAACTCACCTATGAAACTACATTCTATTTGCAGATGCTCCTGAGGAAATACTTGGATTTTAAAGAATTGCAGGCAGGTATATGAGAAAAATATACATACTTAAGGTACATAACAGAAATAAAACTCCTTCAAATGGAAACCAGGGTCTGATTTTCTATCTCTATAGTGTCATTCCAGCAAAAGAACATTAGTTATCCTATGCTACAGTGCATCTTACTGTAAACACTTCATAAGATTTGCAGAACTCCAGCTAGGAAGTCCAATTTTGGGCAAAATATAAATCAGTGAAAAATAGTTTTTACTTGAATTTCAACAGGATCTGTATTATTGACTCTGGTCTGCTGGAGTACAACACTGTCTATGTTATACTTTCAGAAGCACTATTCATATATTGTAACTAAGAACTTCTCTGTTTTCTTCGCAGAAAATAAGTAGTCTTTCGTAATTAATATCATAAAAGGTCACAGGATCACAGTAGCAACACTGCAGTTAATAGTTCTGAACGAAAGTGTCTCTACATTGTTTTCAAATGCTTTTAAAGAATACTAACTTGCTGGATGAGGTCTTTTTTTCAGGTTTCTTCATGATACGGACATCATGACATGGACACAAATTACATAGAAAGTCAAAAAAATCAAATCTGGGGTTTTTTTGTTCAAATAAATATTAATAAACAATGTAAATATATTGTTAAAAATTCTGTATTTGCTTCCACCACTTTGTTTCTAAAATTGCTTTATGTTGTTTTTATCACCTTCAACAGAAAAAGGGTAAGAGCACCAGGATCAAGACCTCAGATATGCTAATAAGGATGTTTCTGTAAGATTTCTTAGCTGAAAACAGGGGAATTTGGAATCCATCTAATTCGGAAACTAACTAGGTGATGGTTATTTAAAGTAGCATATTTTGGTGGTCAGAACAAAACTCTTATATCATACTTACGTGATCAAAAAGAGGACAGGTAAAAAAATCCCAAAACAACAGGAAATGAGTAACCTCATGTGCAAAACTACAGATAGCATACAAAAAAAGCCTAATAAGCAACTCATAAATATTATGCCTAGTGCACAGTGTAGTTATTTTAAATAACATATATCAGTACTTAATTTGGTAGTCTCTTGACATACAGAACCATGAAATATACCTGTTATTAGATGCAGGAAT
>NW_009602088.1:56429-78092 GCF_000690535.1 Cariama cristata
AGTTCTCCATTCTAGATGCATGCCATGGCTATATCCTGAAGCCCTATCAAATTCAAACATGGGTGAGAGAGTGTGCTGCTCTCCAACTAAAGAAAACACAGGCAGAGAGGCTGCAGGCTATGCAAAGCATGATGCAAGTCCCTCAACCTAACTGCCCAGAACCAGAATCCTCAGGTACACCCAAATGTGTCATCTGTACACAGCAACAACACGCAAGACAGTATTTACTTTCATTTTACTAAAGACACATGCTCTGTGCCATTTCTTCAATAGAGAACAACATCCAGGGTATTTTAATATTTATGTGTAACTTACTTTTATTTCCAACCAAGGCCACAAGTGGCTGTGTTTCTGATTCTTCATTCACTTTTTTTACCACATTATACCAGTCTTCTAAATTTTCAAAACTCTGGCTGTTGGTAATATCATAAACCAAGAGAATACCCTAAATAAAAAAGATTATTTCAAATGTTACATGTTGTAAAAATATTTTAACATGGTAAAATTTGCATCAGTCTAAATTATTATTATAATAAAATAGAGCGTTAACAAATAATGGCATTGTATCTTTTGAGGAATAATTAAAGAAATTATAACTTTCTGTAATAAAAACATTTTATTACAGTATTTCTCCTGCATTTCATGTGTTCCAAATTCAGGTGCCAACTGAACTACAAGGGTAGGAAAAAAAAAGGCAATTCAGTAAAGAGCACAATTAGTTGTATCAGAAATATTTCAAACTGCATGCTCTATGAAAAAACCACAAAGCACTTCACACTAATTGTAAGATAAAAATCACATTGGAAAAGGACTTTTATTTTAGCTAATACTATTTGTAGTTCCACTGTTCCCTTTTTGAAAACAATAAAAAATAAAAGTAGTTCAATCGTACATTTCTGCACATTGCCTGTCATGTCTCTGCTGTCCTTTGGGGAGAAAGGCCAGATCCCTCCCTTCACTGTTGTAGAAAACAAGCAAGAAGTACTGGCAAACTTTAAAATTTCAAAGGAGAAACTAAAGATGTGGTCAGAAGTCAAAAAGAAGGGAGTCTCATGTATTTCAGAGGTTTTGGGCCAGGCTACAAGTAACAAATACTCAAAGCAGACGTTGAGGATTCCTCAGAGCTAATATCTAATATTAAAAAGCACAAGCTACTAACAGCCCAAATGCCGACTTTCTCCCCTCCGTAATTCTAAGATCAGCTCTTACAAATCACTCTCAATTATTGAGTCATCTGCTCCTGCTTTTCCACTACACTCTAATAAAGTAAGTATCTTGTAAGTGAGGAATAAAGTCAGAATTGGCTTCTGTTGCACTTGTTCTCATGGAGTTCACATCTGGAAAAAAAACTCCCTGCAACTGCACACTGCTCCTCACATGAAATTTTCACAAATATTCTAAAAAAGCAATACAATGCATACAAAATTAGCTGGTTCAATGACCCACTGTCAGTAGAAAAGATTTTTCAAGTCAAGTTTTTTTCAGGCATTTGTCTGGGCCCAGCTTTACTTGATAGTTTCATGAGTGTCTTTGATCACAAAATAGAGTGCATGCTTATTAAATTAATTTCACAGATGACAACAAACTGGTAGTGACCGTAAGATTATTTGAGGAGAGTTTAGATTATATGGTGAGAAACAATCTAAAAATAATAGGATGCAATCCAATAAGTACCATGACAAGTTCAAAGGAAACAATAATCAACTGCACAATAGGAAACATCTGGCTTTGTAGCAGGTTCCATGCAATAGGATCAAGGAGTTACAGCAGATCACAGCTGAATACATCAAGCTTCTTTTGTAGCAAAAAAGCAAATATCACACTGGCATGAAATATTCCAGGTGAAATAATGCATCCAGCTTTGGATGAACGTTAAGAAAAAGGTAGACTAGAAGAGACCAGTAACAATATCAGAGGTTTAGAAATCACAACTGACATCAGAAAAATTGAAAAAACTGGACTGTTTCAACAAACACAAGACTGCTGGCAGGCATGATGATGCTGGTAAAAGTTTCAAGAGAAGATAACAGGAGTTCTTTTTTATATGCTCTTATACATAGTTGGCAGATGACACTAAACTGGGAGGACCAGCCTATATGCTTGAGGGCAGCACTACCATTTAGAGGTATGCAGACACGCCCAAGGAAGGGATGAACAGGAACCTTTCAACATTCAACAGGGACAAACGCAAAGCCCTGCAGCTGGGGAGGAACGAACAATACAGGCTGTGGGGACTGACTGGCTAGGAAGCAACTGAAAATGACCTGCATGTCTCTGTAGACAGCAAGCCAAATATGAGCCAGCAATATTCCCCAGCAGCAAGGATGGCCAATGTGATCCTGGGCTGTATTAGTAGAAGCACAGACACTAGACCAAGGGATCTATTCCATTCTGCTCGGCACTTGTTAGATCATATCTAAAGTAATACATCCAGTCTTAGGCCCCTCGAGACATCAATAAAGTGAAGTAAGTTCAGTAGAGAGCCACCAAGATGATCAGAAGCTGGAACACTTGTCCTATGAGGAAAAGATGAGCGAACCAGAATCCTTCAGCATGGAAAGAAGGTGGCCCTGGGAGGACCTAAAAGCAGCCTTCTCATACCCATGAGGAAGCTATGAAGACGACAGAGCCAGGCTCTTCACAGTAGTGCATTGCAGGAGGATGAAACACAATGGGCGTAAGTTGAAACAAGAGAAATTCAAACTAGATATAAGAAAGAGCTTTTTCACCGTGAGGAGAATCAAGCAGTGGAATAGGTTGCCCAAAGAAGTTGCTCAGTCTCCATCCATAGAGGTTTACAAGAAACTGCATAATGCCTTGAGCAACCTAGTCCAATCTCACAGCTAACCCTACTTTGAGCAAGAGGTTTGACTAGAGACCTCCTGAGATCCCTTCCACTCTGAACTTTTTTACAATTCTGTGATCAATATGACATGTAGCAATAGGTTTAACTTACAGTAAGACGACTGTAGCAGGGGTACATACTAGGAAAAAAAAAAACACGTAGACAATAAGAAGAGCAAAGCTCTGAAATACACCACCTTTAAGGACAGCAGAGTCACCAACTGGAGGATTTTTGAAGGTTGATAAAAATTAAATAGATGTTATACAGGTATAGCTTCAGAGTAGGGCAATAGACCCTACTGAGATCCCTTCAATTCCTATTTCCCTATGATAGCAATACAAATCTATCTTTTGCTTCAATGACATCAACTCCTTGGCAAAATGAGTTCTTGTTCCTTATATTTATATGGCTGCTATTAATTTCTGAGGAACAGAAGGAAATTAAGAATTATGACACCCATCTTTTCCCTTGCTATCTGTTCTCCTTTACTTTACTAGTCATATCTAGTATTAAACATCCACTTGCCTCTTCTGAATTTTGTACAATTTATTCCTTAATATCTTGCATCTCAGTTAACTTCTCCTGACTGTTTTTATAACTACTCAAATGCCTATGCATGTATATATTTTACTTTTATAATATAAGACTTGCTCTATGAAGGACATACTGATGTAATTACATGCTCAGCAGAAAAGAAGAAACCCAAGCTAAAGGACACGTATTGTACAGGGGAAAAAAAAAAAAAAAAAACACAAAACAAAACCAAAAAAAACACCAGACATAAGGCTGAAAGTTGTAAATGAGAAAAAGCACATGGTGTGCTTCTTTCACCAGTGGTCAAATTCTCTCATCAGCTTGCAGAAAAGCAGAGCAGACTATTTAAACCATCTTGAGCACTGAAGAAGAGTTTAATCAGAGTTAGATATAAGATAAAGTTAACAGAATCCGAGCATTTAAGGTCTGCCAACTCTGTTTCTAACTATTTCTTCATCAAAATGCTACTCTGCTACATGTCCTCTAGCCCACTGCAGCCTACCTACACCTTTGGAATAAAGGGTAGTCACAGTAGATTTACCGTCAAAAAAATCATTGAACAAAGTTTGCAAGTAGAGCTCACGTAACTTCCTTTGGTTCCCTTCTCCACCATCAAAAACACTGCCTCTAAAGCATATTCTTTTCTTAATCATTCCTTTTTTGAATCTTGCCAGTATTTGCTATACTTAAGAAGCAAAGATGGCAGGTATGACATCTTAGAGATGCAAAAAAAGGCATCATGGCATACAGGTCATAAAGAATACTTCTTGCTTAGATTTTTGCCACAACAGCACTCTATAAGCAACTTAGTATGATATAGATAATTAATGAAAGACTAGTCATAACTCCATAGCTAAAATTTATTTCACCTTTTTTTATTTAACATAGAAACACCATCATTGTTTTCAGAAAAATACATCATATTTTCCATAAATTTACAGTGTATGGACTACAGAACAAGTAGATAATAGAAAAGCTGTTGTTTCCCTATTATGTATGAGGAATTGAGGTGGAAAATTAACACTGGCCTTTTTACACAAAAGTAGCACATTTCCCTGCCATGAAAAAGGTTTGAAACACATGGTGGACAACATGCCAAGAACAGCACGTTAATTCTCTAGTCTCCAGCAACGTGGCAAGTAGTCCCTGCTTGCATAATTGCACTCTAGTAAGAGAGAGATTTTTGCCTACATTAGTGCATATGTGAGTGCTTTTTGTTTTGGAATTATAGAGTATTTTGAAAAATAGGTCACTGGAAACTGAGAATATTGCAGAAATTATTTACTGGTCTCTGGAGAAGGTAGAGTCTGCAGTACTCTTATTCTATTAACAAGCCAATTTATGAGGTAGCGTATGCCAGTTCTTAAAGATACTTTAGATACGTGAGTAGGGGCAGCAGTTACAGGTAAGAGATGGGAGCAGTTCTGAAGTATTTACCACACAAGCAGCAGCAGTGCTATTATACAGCAGAACTACTATTATGGAAGTGTTCTAACCAGGCAATATAGTCACACTAGACAATCAACATTTAAAAGGTGTCAAGTTTATGTCAAGCTTTGTCACAATAAAAGAAAGCTACAGGAAAAAAAACTAATTAAAACCATATGTTCTCTTCTCCAGGTTTATCCTCAGCTGCCCTCACCCTACAACTGACTTTAGTATGAAGGAACTAAACTAACTTTCAAATTTTCATTAATATTCACAAAATATACCAGATCACAATTCTAAAATATTTTTTCTAGTCACAGAATATTCATCTTAGCAAAGATAAACCTCATTATGATATCTTGCACATCTGCAGAAATGCTACTTTTACAAGTGAAAACAGTTTGCAGCCTACACATACTTAACCACTGTTGTCTTTGCTGATACTGAGGATATGGTCACTCAAATATACACAACTGAGTTGCCATAAATGAATGAGCTACTGTCTATCAGTTCAGCTGTGGTAACTGACTATACAATTACCCTTAGCCTCTCTCAATTCTGAGATAAATGTGTCAGTTTTAATCAAGACTGACAGAAAGCTGTTTACTAGCACCTTTCATTTATAAAGGTCCAAGAGCTCTTTTTCCCCTGCAGCTTGCAGACTACTTCTGACCCATCAGCAAATTTCAGCTACCAAGATGGGATGCAGCAACTATATTGTTCTAGGTAAGCAACACCAGAGAAAAAACAGAGGGGGGAAAAAAAAAAAGCAACTGCTTCAAGACAGAAAGTGAACTACAGTTTCTCCAACTGCAACCACACAAGCAAACTAAGTAGGTTCTCATCCTCAAATCTGGCACTCATTTTAAAACACAGTATAAGAAATCAGGGGTCTCAGTCAAAAAATGGCACCTTAACAGTAACTTAACCAGAAGATCTGTCCTAGAGAATTGATTCAGCTCTCATTCAAAGACCAGAAAACCTCCAGTGGCAAGGTTTGCAGCAAAGTATAGATGAATGCTCCACTTACTCCTCCTGGTGTCTTGATCAACTGAGATCAAGTGAACTGTAGACTGTAGATAATGTTTTCAGTTGCTGTAGATTCTCAAAATTTCCATCTCCAGATGGTCATTGTATTTTCTAAGTAGGTCTACCATACATTTGGATTTCTGAGCAGAAAACCAAGAATTCAGCCACTTGTGATTTCTGAATCTCACGATGATCAACCAGATGAAGTCTATACAAAGTCATGGGAATCTGCAAATACTGGATAAAAGTATGATGTATACTGTAGGCATGCTGCAAGCTATTCTACACATGCACTTTAAACCTGAATGATTTAGATTTGGAGAATACATGCAGATGAACACAATTTCTGCAACACATCCAAATCATCTACTCTATGTGTACAGCTTATGTACTTTACAAACAAGATGTCTGAAATCCCAGTTGCACCACACATGCTGACCAAGTGCAATGCACCACAGGTACACATACTTCTTTTGTAGCAACCTTCACTGAGAGTTACTCCAATATTTCAAAGGCTTTCTTTACTGGGGAACCCAAAACTGAACACAGTACTCCAAGTGTAGCCTCAAAAACGTTAAAGAGAATGATAATCACTTTGATTTGCGTACTTCATTCTTACTAATGCAGCACCCTTTTACTGTTGCAAGGGTGCATTGCTGACTCCCATTCAATTGTTATTTTTTTTCCAGTAGGATCCTTGCCTTCTTTTCTCCAAAGCCACATCACAGAATGACTGAGGTTGGAAGGGACCTCTAGGGGTCATTCAGTCCAACATCTCTGTTCAAGTAGTGTCACCTAAAGCCAGCTGCCCAGGACCATGTCCAGATGGCTTCTGAATATCACTGATGATAGAGACTCTACAACCTCTCTGGGTAACCTATGCCAGTGCTTGTTCACTCTCACAGTGGAAAAAGTGTTCCCTGATGTTCAGAGAGAACCTCTTGTGTTTCAGTTTGTGCCCATTGCCTCTGGCTCTGTCACTGGGCACCACTGAAAAGAATCTGGCTCCATCTTCTTTACACACCCGTCTGAGGAATTCTATACATTGTTAAGCCTTCTCTTCTCCAGGTTGGAGTCCCAGCTCTCTCAGTCTTTCCTCATAGGAGAGATGCTCCAGTCCATTAATCAGCTTTGTTGCTCTTTGCTAGATGATCTCTAGTTGATTCCTCGACAGTCGATTCCCAGCCTGCATAGGGTTATTCTGTCCCAGGTGTAGGATTTTCCATTTGTCTTCAGCGAACTTTACAATGTTTCTGTTGGTCTGTTCCTTCAGTTGGTCATGGTCCCTCTCAATAGCAGCCCTACCCTCCAGCATAATGACCATTCCTCCTCAGTTTGGTGCCATTTGCAAACTTCCAGACAATATTTTGTTCCATTGTTCCAAGAATTAATAAAAGACATGACCCCAATACCAACCCCTAATGAATACAACTTATAACCAGGTACCAGTAAGTCACTGAGTTATGGACCATCTCCCTTTAAGTCCAGCTGTCCACTGAGTTTTTCAGTCACCTTATGGTCCACCCATCCAGTTTCTATCTCTACATTTTGCCTGTAATAATATTATGGGAGATTATGTCAAAGGCCTTGCTGAAGTCAAGGTAAATGACATCCACTTCTCTCCTCTCCATAGAGCCAATCATCTAACCACAGAAAGCAATCGGATTGGTTGGGCACAATTTACCCTTGCTAATTCCACGCTAGCTCTTCCCAATTATTTTCTTGCTGCTTTGCTGTCCATTCACAGGAATTTTTATAGGCACTTAAAAGGATTTTTCTTTCTAAATACTCCTACTTTATCTTTCGTCGTCTTCTTCTAAAAAGCTACAGATGTTCAAAATGAAATAAGCTCTTGACTAGAAATAAGCTGAAAGCAGTGCCTATCCAAACTATTCATGGTGTTTCACGAATATACGAAAATAAAGACAGTTTTATGTGTCTTTAACAGGTGTCATTAGAAAGCTAATAGAAAAGTGTGTTACAAGTCAGCTTTGAAGATAAGAAGCCTATTACAGACATTGGCAATACATGCCAACAATGGGAGACAAAACAGTCATTAGCTCATTAAAAAAATTAGGGTTACAATGGCAGTTGGGGAAGGATTAAAGGAGAAGAGATTGGATGTAGTGAGTTTTTTTGTTAATGTGCTTAGAATGACTAAAAATCAAATTTTTGTAACTTTAGGCTTACTGATATGCACTTTTTCACTACTTTGGGGTGCTAGTATTAACTTTTTGACCTGCCATTGCTGATAAGAAACTCCTAAGTTTATCACCAAATTCAATACAGAAAAAGTTAATAGCCTTTTGTTTCCTTCATTGAGTTTACTTTGGGCATATGGCAACAATTTGTGATTAATCAAATTCCCTTTGTCATGTAAGCCACTTTCTCCTGTTGCCTGGTCGATCTTTAACAGGGCAGCAAAATGGTTTTTATTAAAAATAAGAAAATGTTATAAACCAGATGCAACAGCTAAAAACATTCAGACATCTTTTGAAAGTGACAAAATGTTAAATTGACAAATTTGTCTTTATCCCATTAACTAATAAATCCTAATCTCCTCAATTAGTCATTCCTGTGTTGCACTTATTAGCACAAAATTTCTGTCCAATAAAAGTTTTAGGATTCCATATTCCTATTGCTTAAACTATTGAGGGTCAAAAATAGGTACATTTGTTTTCTTTTCAGATAAATATAGCATTGTATAATAAAACATGTTATGCCTATTGTTCTCATTATAAACTCCAAATGAAATAACAGTACATTTTAGGACCACTCATGCTAAGAAGTTTGGCATATAGTACATCCTACTAAATCATCTTGTAACTCAAGGTACTGTTATAATATTTAGCTCTTACTTAATCATACCATTCACTTTAAGATGCTTAGTTAACCTCAAGATAAAATTAATTTTCATTGGATAGGTGTTCTGCAAAAATATTTAGCTACCTAGTTGCCTCTTTTTGTTTTCCCTCTTATAACCCCAGTTGCATGTATGAGTTTAATGGTGTAGGATTGCTCTTAATTTCCTCCTTCTACTTTTTCCCCGCAGGAGGCATCTGTTCTAAAAGCAGCCACTATATCTACCATGTGGATATCCAAATAGCCTTTACTATTTACTATGATTGCTTTTCTTAAGACACAAAGCATGGAAACATACATCTGTTCTTGAGAGTTATTCAGAGCTACAAATGCGCACTCTTGCTTTGCTTTTTAAGTCAGCTCTAAAACATTAACTACATACCAATATTAGACTTGCATATTAATATTAATTAAGTTTAGGTTAAGCAGAGATTAAAGATTTTTGAGATTTACAAAACAACAACCTGTAACATATGTACAATTTTAAGAACAAAGTTTCAGTGAATTTTATACAACTACTATAGATACAATTATCATTTATACTGTACCTGAGCTCCATAAATATATTTATCCAGCATTTTGCCTCCTATCGTTTGTCCCCCTACATCCCACACTTGAAGAGTAACATTCAAATTTCCTGAAAAAGAAAATGATCAGATATTGTGTAACCTGGAACATTTAGATACAAATAAAATTAAACATATATTATCACAGCAGGTAAAACAGCTCTAGCATATGAACAGCAATAGCTTTTTACAAGCATACAATAAACAGCAACTAAATTTCAACAAAGATGACTGTAGCATTTGGAAAAAAGTCACTTGTGTCCAGCTAAATCATTAAGATGCAGTAAAACTATAGATAGATATTAACGTATTTAATATTAACATAAAAGACTTGGAATTGCATGAAGAATAACATTCCTAACTAGAAATTACATAACATACTTGACTGAAGAAAAATGTAAAACTTTACAGAGAAATTTCTATAGCACAGAACTTGAAATTGAAAGATAATACTATGAATGCCAACTTAACCACATTATTTCATACTCTGTGTCCCTTTCACAACCCCCACCCCCAAATTTTCTTTACAAATCTAGATGTGGGGAAAATCTGCACAGTAACTGCATTTTGATAGTGATGCTCTTAGTACTATACAGTTAAAGAATCCTATAGCTGACAGATTAAAAAAAATGGAAATACTGACACACATCTAAGTTGAGGGTGTAAACTATGATTATTTCTTCCACCCGCCATCTCAAAGCAGGCCACTAAAGTGGACATGATTTACATAATTTCACCTTCGAGGAATCTACACCAAGAATAGATCTTCCTTTCTACTCCAACCAGTCTGCAAGCTACACTGAACAGGTTTTCAAAAACCAAGTAACAAAAAATCAGTGTAAATACAAATATTTCATACCCTACAAGTCACACATATTCTGCAAGTTAACAACTCCAGAGATCACAGACTAAACATACACACAGGAATGTATGTCACCATATGCATACAAACATATTAAAGTATAATTTAGCTCATTTTGCATGGTGAGAACTGTTTTGAAAACTGTAACGATTACCTGGAAGCACCAAATTCTAATACAGTAAGGTCTCATGAAAGTTTTTCTAACCTACATACAACTCACATGGCTTAACATGTTAATAACAATTCTACTTACTCACAAATAATGATAACTGCCTATTAATTTTCTTCCTACATTTAAAAAAAAAAAGTTGCAACAAATTCCACATCACAACAATTACAAGTTAAAAAGAACACATTATCCTGGGCTGCTAAGAAATATATACTCTTAATTCAACTGTTTTCTGTTATTAGCAACCTTATTTTACACAACGTGATCTATTCAGCCATCAATTTATAACTAATACACTCACATTAGTTATGCAAAGGAGTGCGCTCCATGGAAATATACCTCAGTGTTCAGTGAATATACAGAGCAAATTAGAACTATATAGCTGAATATGTGCTACTTGTGGTATTTAATATACTCCATTATATTTTTATGATGCATCATGCTTTAATCTGGTTAAAAGCACAGATTTCATAAACTGCTACTTTGATCTCAAATGTATAGAAATGAATGTGAGACAATCTATTCACAGTACTTTTAAGCTACACTGAGTTTTATCTAATTCTATGATAAAGAATTCCTACAGGGAGCTTAGTAAATATGTCATAAACACTCCAGTTCAATAAAGGCAACCTTTCCTAGAATAAAAAGCTTATTTGTTTTGACACTGCATATACTATGTATTAATTAACTATTTTCAAAGCTTAGAACATAACTGACTGCAAACAATGCAGGAAAGCCTTCCACAAAGCATCTGGCATGGATAAACTGGTGAACCTGCAGTCTGAAATGATGATGCATCCTCAGTGCATAAACAAACTAAACATGCTCAAATGCTCACCATGCTGCAGTATTCTACCCCTAATTTGGCTGATTGTATTCTACTGGAAATTTACTATGTCATTCATGCCAGCTATTTGGAAAAAAAGCTTTATAAATATTATAATTTTCAAGCTCAATAATTTTAAGATGCCTAATTTTGTGTTCAAATGCTTTAAAAAGTTTCTAACTTCATTTTTCCTCCTAAGAGTAGTAATCACGCACAGCATACTGGGCTTAGTATCTGGAAAACCGTATGAAATTATCTGAGAAACTTTAATGCAGGAAGTTAAATTAAATGGTCTAACAATGACTGTTCAACTCAAAAATCTACTATCATGAATTACTTACTTTCCTTCACTAACAGCAGAAAAAAAGAAACTGTGGGAAAAAAAAAAAGTTGGAATGTTCATTTAAGGTGAAGTGGTTCTTAATTAAGACCTCACTAGCTACTGAAATTCATGCTGATCACCTTCAGCGCAAAATGCTTCATTTTCTCTCTTCTTATTTTTTTTTTAATTAGGTCCTGTAATATTTGCTTTGTGCTCAGACAGACTTGGGGGGAGAAAGAAGGATGTTACGATTACTCTGACAGAAAGAAAAACACCAGACAATTTGCCCAGTAAATATTTAATTAACAACTATTACAGTAGCACATGAAGTTTTCTGCAAAGAGTTTGAAATAATCTATTTTTTCATAGATTTACGAGGAACATACAAAGCAGAGAATGACAACAAAACAAATAGAAACCATGCATAATAAGATGGTTCTTAGAAACAAGATTAACAAACCAATAAAAATAACTGAAGAATCCCATAAAAATAATATGTAATACATTGATAAGGAACAAGAAAACACTCGCTCTTCTTTTCTCTGTAGAAAATGTACACAAGTGCGAAGTTAAAATAATTGAGGCACAGTGCAGGTATCTAGACTGTTTCTCGTATTAACTGAAGCCACTGGGCCAATTCAGTAGTGATCCTGCAGAAGTATACCTGGTGCACTGGTTAACTTTAAAGTGCTGCACAGTCAAGATGGAACTAAAAACACGAGTCTGTCCACTTTTTGCACTGACGACTTAAAAAAATTCTGTTTACCAGACTGCACCCACTACCTTCCTAAAAGTATTCAACTATGGCTCTTAAGAACCTCTGTCAGCAGACCCTCTAACAGATACACTGTTTAAGCAGTAAAATCTACACCGTGATTGCATCCAGACTATAAAAGATACTGCTTCAATAAATATACTGAAATTGATTTGCATTTGAAAAAAATATTGTGAACAAACTGCATGAAGGGAACTGGTTAACAGTTGAACATTAAAAGTCACATTGTTCAAAACTAATCAAAAGATTTACTATTTGTAGTAAACTATATTGTTTTACCATGTAAAATACTTACTTTTTTCACTGCAAAACTGCATCAGTTACTAAAACTACTGGAGACAAATACCACTTTTATTTTAAAAGAGTCAAAAAAACCAGAAAAACAGTATTTTATTTTACAAGCTAAAATGCATTTCTAATGTGGCCTAATGTAAACTTCTGTGCAATTCTAGAAATCAGTAATTTTAACTTCTGAAATCTATGCTCACATTTAAAGAAGAAAAAAATGCAACTACTGAACCATAGTTATTCATCAATTCTCCTACTAAATAAAAGAAATCAAGGCTTTTTTTCCTACTGATATACAAATTGTAAATTCTGTGCAGTGGTATGAATTAACCTTTCAAGTAAACATAGCAGCTCTGCAAACCCAGAACTAATCAAGAAATTAGAAAAATCCGCTTACTTAAGTAAAGCTTCCCATTCCAGTGTTTAGAAATTTTACCTCCCTCCCTCCTTCTTCCCTCTCACTCCCCACCACCAGTTCAGCTTACCTATAAAACACAGAAATATATATACTTAAAGACATATATAGCAAAACCAGAATGACAATCTACAGAAAAATGCTTCTTCCTTAATATGAATACATTCCACGAACGTTACTATTTTGTTAATGATGAAAATAAATGTGCAGACTTTGTTGCTGTTTTGGTGCTATTTTTGTCTACATTCTGATTTTATTATAAAATAAACTAGAAAAAAAGTAAAACATGAATGAACCAATAGCTGCTGAGTAGAAAATTTGGAAAATTATCAAGAACATTTAGAATCCCAGTAATGTACTAATAGCTTCTGTATGCTCAACAGTTGGAAAAAAACTTCCAAAATACAAGTTCTTAGCATGCACACCGCATGACTTGTGTACACATTCCACTTGCAAGTACTGCTGTTAAGTATTATCCACACTGCTATTTTTAGATGCATGAGCAGGACAACAAAAAAATTATTCTATTGATTTTATGGAGAAATAAGCACTGAAATTTGGTACTTTATCACTCACCAGATACCAAAAAAGTACAGCAAAATGGCTAAACCAAAATAGGGAATGCAGGAATAGTCTGAAAAGATTATTCTGTTTCAATTAAGAAAATAAACATAATCAAGAAATTATTAGCAATATCGTAAGTTCAAGAACTGTATATATTTTACTATAACTTCAAGTCATAGCTAAAATGCTTCATTTCTGGGTTTGATTTCCTCCTTGCCCTCCAGAAGGAAAAAAGACAGAACTACAGAACTTGCATTAACTTTATCAAATTTCACTACAACTTAGAATAAGTACATGTAATTATTAAAAGTTCTGATTTCTGAAGCCAGAGGAAAATGCATTTAATGAAATACTTTCATAGTTACAAATTGAGCAACAACAAATCAATGAAAAGACTTATTTCAAACCCCCAATTGTTCAGAGACAAACTTCTACCAGCAGCTATTCTTTTTTTAATTATTTCTTTGCATTTTCCATGCAGTGTGCTGCAACTGGCATCTAAATAGTTTCTTTGCCGTCGTGAAGTGAAACATCTTGAATGCTCAATCTGTATTTTTATGAGTGCCGAGGGACCCTAAATTTTAGTGGTCTATTAAATGCCAGCAATTTCATGCTGCCTTGCATAAAACAGCATTCACATATTAGAGCACTGCGATTCCATAGCTGCATTATGCTTCTCTCACACAACTCAAATACAAGTTGTGCATTTCATTAAAAAAAAAAAAAAACCCTAAACTATTTCTTTCAAAACATGTATACTTTTTCAATTAATATATTTAAAGTTCCATTTCATTGTTGTGTTACACTACCCACATGGACAGCAAGTACCCTCTAGTAGAGGTAACAAACATCATGAATATAGATAGTATTCCTTTTATTTGAATTCAGTGTTTTAATTAAAAGAAGTTGCAAATGCATAACCTTTTGTCACCTGACAAGAACATACTAACAAAATTCTCTCTGAATAACCTAATTTACTTTGCCATAAAAAGCACTGTACTAAGCTTATTTAGTACACATTACTTTGAAGAATCTGTTTCTGCAAGTCTTACCGCTGCCAAACCTGTCAGTGTTAGTTTTTATTCTCTTACCTGGCAATATTATCCTTTTCAAGAAGAAGTCCAGTCCTATGGTTTGTTTGTACTGTTTTCCAAATGTTTCTTGGGCAAAACATGTAGCTAAGGATGTCTAAAACAGAACAATACCAAATTAAGTTGTCATTTTAAAGAACAAAAAACTTGATGTTAAACTAGAAGTATGAAATACAGGTAAGCACTTTTTAAATCAATGCATGCTAACAGTGTTCATGGATTTGGATGGACAAGCATTCCAGCCAGCTTCAACATAATAAGAGGAGGTGGCAAAGACTACTAATTTATGCAAAAAGAGGCAGTGTGGATATTTCCTTTGTATTTCAAAGATACTGTGATAGTCATAATACAAAACATTACACAGATTTGAATGAGGTATCATTAGTACACTCAAATTGACACAAATTGAAGTGACATTATCCATACCTTAAGAGCTTATTATTTTTAAAAAGCACTCATTTCCAAAACAAGGGTCCTTCCCTGGTACAGACACCATGATCCCAGACCAACTTTCTGGGAGGGGACAGACCTGCACAGTGCAGAGTCCCACGGGGGCTCCAAAGTGTGGCAGATTCCTGTACATCAGGAAGTTTCAGGATCAGGGATTAAACGAAGTCTAAGATAGGAAGAGTACTTTCTTGTACATAGAAGAAACCAAACTCATGTATGAATGCACAATTGCAGAATCATTCCTTTAAGCAGAACTTTGGAAACTTATTTCTTCAATTTATATTTTGTGGATTTATGAAATTAGTCCAATATATGATCTAATAATCAGCTTTTACTACATCCTGCTAAAAGAATATATCACTAACTTACTTAAAGCAATGAAGCAAGGCACTATTCACTAGCAATATAAGTTCTCCATGCAAGGGAAAGGAAAAAAAAAAGGGAAAGAAAGAAAAAAAGTAAAAGCACCCCACAATCTAAGGTTTTAAAAAAAAGGAAAGGAGAAGAGAGAGGTGCAATCATAAAGAATACAAAAGTCTGTATTGTGGAAGAAATTAAATACTGCATTAAAAATTAATGTCACATAGATAAAATGCATCCTACATCAAACTAGTGGCATACACTTACAAGTCTCTTGCTGACATGACATCTGAAAACATAAAAACAAAGTAATGGCAGAAAAAAAACCAACTAAATATGCCTTTACATATATCAGGGAAAAAAAACCTAACAGCATCACAAAACCTTTACGCTATCTGAGAAACCTCAAAATGGGCAAGAAGGAAATTTTTTTTGCCAGCTTTCCAATCACCAAGTCCCAAAGACATGAGTCACATTGATTGTTATTAGAAATTCTTGTTAGAGCACATTTAGTTAAAAATGCAATAGCAAAATATTGCCAATGGCTCTGAAAAATGAGAATAGGCAAGTTCTAGTAATAAAATATTTATAAAAAAGATTTAAATTATGCTAATAATGTCAAATGTACACAGGAAGAAAAGGTAACTTACTCTTTTTTTGCATGAAAATGTGATCACCAGAGCTCCAGCATTAAAGCTCTAGTATGAATAGGCAGACATTTATTTAACTATTAAATTATATGTGAAGTAACATAAGATTTACTGTTTTCTTGTTTCTGTATCATATTTATATTCCTATCACTGTCATATATACATAATAAATTATATTTTGATATCAGAAGATATGTTTAGGAAGTAATCCAAAAAATCAATTAAAGATTATGGCAACTTTTTCATTTACTTCACTGAACTCAAGTCTCAAGAGGATTAAAAATAAATAAATGGGGGGAAAAGGCAAGTAAACTAGAAACAGCATAAGTATGCTTATATATTTATATCACTGAGGAAAGGGTAACGACCACAGAGGACGAATCATGAGAAGATTCTTCTGCCTACAGATATGTGACAGTAATACTAACAACATGCACAAAATAAAATTCAATCCAGATTTAGACTGTAGTACTGAAAAAGTCAGTAGAACTGATTCTTTTAATCACAAAAGTTAGCATGTCAAGATTATAAAGACATTATTTTTAATCTGTCATTACCTTAAAGATGTAGACAATAAGAAGAATATTGCAGGAATAGACCATACAGTCTTCTCCTTGAAATTTTCCTTTTCGGAAAAGTAGCCAATACCCAGAGTACAGATTAAAATATCATCTGACTATATCATAGTATTCTATATTCTCCAACACACTAATTTAGATCCCCATTAAATAAGCAACCACTCCCTTCTTGTTTTAAGGGCTCAGTAAATATTAGCTTTATCACTCTGTGACACTCAATATTCCCTGAGGGTTTCTAGGGGTGTTAGTAAAAATAAACAACATACATTCAATTAACAGCCAACCAGTAAGAGCAGCAAGTAATCAACAGCATGGCAAAGTTCTCTTAAACAGTTTTCCTCTTGAATGCAAAGGAATTTATAGCAGAAAATCATTGACTAACTCCTTTTTAATTTTTTTTTCTAATAAGTGTTAGAGCTCAAGGAAGGTGTTGGATTACCAGACTAGAGTCCTCTTGTTCACAGAACAAGCATTTATCCACAAAATGCTAAGAGCAACAGTTTAAACTTCTCCACAACAGTAAACAAAAGTTCTGTAAATGCATATTCAAGTACCTCTACAACACAAATACTCCCTTCAATCCTAAAATTGTTCTCTGCCATGCTTGCCATAAGAGATTCTACACGACAGTTTTGCCTGTAAGGATATGCTGAGTACAATCTATATAAAAAAATAACCAAAGTTAAATAATGGTTCAGTAGAACTGTAGCTGTAAAAATAAGTGATCAGTGACTGGTTTAAAAAAGACTATGTTCCATTCACAAAATTTCAGCCATTAATGTAGAGATCAGAGGACAGTATGATACCAAAAAGGCCTTGTTCCCTCACATTTCTGCTAAGACAAAAAGGCCACCAACTTTCATAGCAAACTTTCCATTTAGACCCAGTTTGGCAGGTTCATGCATTTGTCTTACATACTTCAAAGCAAATGTTTATACTCTGTTCTGAATAGCAAAACACTATTGAAGGCTGGTGTTACAAACTCCCTCCTTTCAGACAAAAAAAAAAAAGAAGTCTTTGGGTTCTAACATACAGCAATCAAGACAGCAGTCAAAAATAATACATAAAAAATTTACAGCATTCTAAGTGCAAAATACAATGGGATATTTGGGAAGGTTTTTTGGAAACAAACGAACATGCAATTAAACCTCACAGGCTAGGCAAGACAATTTCTTGCTTCTATTTTTCAATGTCAACAACTCACAGTATAAACTGTTGACATGCTGTTCCTAAACACCTACATACTGAGTAAATAGGAAAAAAAGCAAACGATATTTAAGAAATAAATTGAAAAGTCAATAAATTGAAACAAATTGAAAGTCAAACAGAACAAGCAATGATAGCCAGCTCTAACACTGACTACTCACGAGGACAACATGCAAACTTGTAGAGAAAAGCCTGTTAATTACAATTCTTTCAGTGAAATCCTATAGAAGAAAGCTTTCAGAAAGCAATGCCAAAGTGTAGTATAATAGTTGTAAGAAAGAAAAACTAAAACCAAAATTCAATGGGATGCAAGCCCATAGTTCCGAAGCCATGAACTTCCATTCACATATCAACTTTACAAGCCAACTGAGAATCCACTTTCCAAAAAGCAACATGTATCTATCCCTTCCCTCACTTCTTTTTAGAACATCAATGCTGTTCTCCAGGCACAGCAACATTCACCCCTCAGTCATGTCCTGTCCCTACTGGCAAGAATTTTAAGACAGACAAAATAAAAAGAAACACTAGGCTAAACAACGAAATGCTTTAACTAGCATAAAAATACATAACTGTCCAACACATAGAATTTCTCACTGAGAACTTTAGCTTGGGGTGTGGGGGGGAGTATTTTGTAAACAAAGAAAGTAGTTCTGTCATCTGAAGCTGATTTCTTTCCACCCTACTTCTAACTACTGATGAAATTTTGTTCACTGAAAGAGAGAAAATTATCAAAAGTTTTTGATATTAGAGATGGATCTATGAAGCCAGGCCAATCTGCACAGGACACTTGACGTAATTTTCAATTTGCAAGACTGAACAGTGACAACAATGTTTTTGTCAACATTGATGAAGTTTTTGAGCCCATGTGTAATAACAAGATCCAAAATTGGCACAATGCTTAAAAATCTGGCATCCTAAAAAATCCTAAAGCAAGTAGGACACCACTCTGTATTCTAGTTGACATTTTAGCTCCTGCAAACTCCCACACCAGGTCGAGCATTCACTCTTTCATTTTCATCATCCATTGTCAAGAGGAGAAGGAAAAGGTGAGACGTTTCCGCTACCATACTTTAGTTCCAGTTGCAGCAGATGGCAGAGAGAACCTCTGCTGCTTTGCTCCTCCCACACATCTATTTTTCAGGACCTCCCTTTCCATGAATAGCTCCAAGATTAGCTTCCAGAGGCCCAAAACCTTTTTAAACAGCAGCAAATCGGAGTAGTTCTAGCTCAAATCAGCATTGTTATGTGCTTCATTATTAAGCCAATCTGTGCACAGCAACAGTAGAAATATCTAGATCATAACATCATTTTTTTCAATCCATACTAGGACTGCTGGTTTATTTTAACGGAAAATCATTTCGGCTCAGGAAGAGTGGGTTGATTTAAAACCTAGATGCATAAGGTTGCTGTGTGTATATATCGTCCTTCCTGTAATCAAAATCAAAGACAACTGCTATTAATAATCGCTGTTTATTTTCATCTCACATTGTCCCCGCTTCCGATTTCAGATTGTTTTCCTGCTTTGTCTAGTTCATTAAAATCATTCTCTATTATTATCTTCTTACTACCCAATCTTGCCTTCCTCAATTTTTATTTTCAACAATTTACCATTTCCTTACCATCTCTATTTCACCCTAATATTTTTTCAGATTCTGTCTCACTCCTTCCTTCTTCCCTTTTCGGTCTTCTCTCCTTAGAGCTTGCTCCAGCAGTGCTTATTCCTACCCTTAAAATTCTAAGTGTCCAATTATTCATTCAACCACCACAAAACAAATGAATAGAAGCACAACATCCCTCCCTTGCCTCATGGATAGAGCAATTCCTAGTTAGTGGAAACACAAACATTAGCCTTAGCTTGAATTGACACTGATTTGTTTTTAAACTGCTACCAACCCTTGCACAGAACTCAAACCACATTGCTCCTAAACAACGAATGAGGAAAAAGAAAGCAAGTTTACACCTTGAGCCAGCTGACTCAAAGACATAATTTTTTTCCCCTAGAGAACTGAAGACCAGACAGCCCCAGATGGCCAAGAGGGAAGAAATAATTCCTCCCCCCCCCCTTTTTTTTAATTTTTGGCAGAAGGGGGAGCAATGGAAAGAAGTCAAATGTGAACATCTCACACTAAACATGAGACACAATCTTTCAAAGATATATTCCATTATTTCCTACACTCCTGTTCGATGATCTCAGTAACGGAGGAAGAGAGAAACCAAGGTCTTGCACAGTAAATGAGAGGCTAAGTATACATGTGTGTAAAGACCAGCTGTGAACCAGATGTGAGAGGCAAGCTATTTAGAGTTGAAAACATAATAGACATACACGTTTCAACAAGTAAGCGGAACGAGTAGCCAACAAAGGAGAGGAACCTCAACAATTCAGTCTTCTGAGATGCTTGAAAGAGCACTAGGTACATTTTATCCTGCCATTCCACAATCAAGTCACTTCTTTATTTTTACAAGACCTTACAATAAATCTGTTATTGGAAGTGTTTGCTGCTAGGCTATCAGGATGGCTGGAAGAAGCCTCTATTACAGCATCATCTAGGGGGGACAGGAGGAAAAGCAGCCCACCATAGCATAGCTGCTGCTGCTCATGCAAAATAAACTTCACTTGAAGCACAGAATTCCTAGAGCCAGCAGGAGATTCAGTGAGCGGCAGCTCCTGTGTGAGAGGTAGGAACCAGTAGGAATATACATCAAAACCCAAGAACGCTTGAAAATCCACGTTTGGTGAGAAGTCTTGCCACAAGGTGCTGAACAGCAGTAGTGAAAGGATTCCTCAGTTGGAATGCAAAACTCCTGGGGAACACTACCAGTGAAACACACTTCAGCTGTCAATCCTGTGCATTTATTATGCTCTCATCACATAGTTGCTTGGAATTGCTCATCTACTGACTCAGATGAATACAATACCACTTCAGACTGGGTTTAGAATCGCTGGAGACAAAAAACTGTTTTGTTTCCTCATAGAGCTCTGCATAAGTAAGTCAGCAAAACCATGCATGTACTTTCACTAAGAGCTTATTTCTATTAATGGCAGGCAGCTCATTTAAACCACCTCTACGAATACTTCTATTTTCCATACCAGCCATGAGGCAGGCAGACTTTCTGCCTCCCCGTGTTTTCAAAAGTTCATGATAGAGGAAAAATATATTCTTCAAATATACAATAAAATTACTGTTTTCAGGTGTATCTCACAAAAGGATTCAGGCTACATATGGCAATGGATATGTTCACACATTTACTGTACACATCAGTGACTATTTTAACAGGTAAGAAACTGGTCTCTCTTTTGCCTACTTTGGTCTCTCCTTGTCAAAATTTCTCTTTTAACAAGACTCATATAACTTGTTTACAAGCAAACTTTTATAAAAAGTACTTAATTATGTTGATTATAGATAGAAAAAAAAAACACCATAAAATTCACAAAGAAAAACTAAATTGACCCAGAAGTGTCTTTCCAAATTCTGAAACAGTAACTCAAACAGATGCAAACGGTTCTGTCCACTTCAGGAGGTCATTAGCTCTGAAGCCGAACTGAAGAGAGCCTGCAGACCCAGCCAGGCAAGCTTCCCTACTCGTCGTTTCGGCGGGAACCGCGAATTCACGTGCTCAGCCCCGGCCCCCTCCCGGGCACCGCCACCCACCGAGAACGCCGTCGGGCTCTTCCAGCAACTCCAGCCGAGCAATCACCCGTCAGCAGCGCACGGCGCTCAGTCGGAAACTCCGTACCAGGCAGCACCACAGTAATTACGTTATTACCCGCTCCTTTTATTAAGGCTCAAGAAAACTGGATTCAAGTCGTATACGTCTATTTGTTGACCAAGCCTCTTCGGGTGC
>NW_009602088.1:78138-78346 GCF_000690535.1 Cariama cristata
CCCGCCCCGGCCTGCCGGGGAGCGGCAGAGGCCCGTCCCGGCTCTCCGCTACGCCCCCGCCCCACACACGCGGGGGAGACAACGGAGAAGGAGAAGTGCAGGGCCAGGAGTGAAGGGAGAGCAGTCAGCCGGCGTCACGCCGTCCGGTATCGCGACAACGGTAGCGCGACAGACTGGAAGCCGCCGGGCGCTCCTCCCTCCTCAGCGG
>NW_009602089.1:0-798 GCF_000690535.1 Cariama cristata
GTGGCCACTAACCCCGTGTGATGGTCACCGACCCCGTGTGGTGGTCACCGACCACGTATGGTGGTCACCAACTCAATGTGATGGTCACCAACCACGTGTGGTGGTCCCCAGCCATGTGTGGTGGCCACTAATCCCATGTGATGGTCACCAACTCAATGTGGTAGTCACCAACTCAATGTGGTGGTCACCAGTCGGGTGTGGTGACCACTAACCCCATGTGATGGTTACCAACCACGTGTGGTGGTCCCCAGCCATGTGTGGTGGCCACTAATCCCGTGTGATGGTCACCAACTCAATGTGGTTGTCACCAACTCAATGCGGTGGTCACCAACTCCATGTGGTGGTCACCAACCCCATGTGGTGGTCACCAACTCAATGTGGTGGTCACCAACCGTGTGTGGTGGTCACCAACCCCGTGTAATAGTCCCCGGCCATGCATGGTGGTCACCAGTCACATGTGATGGTCACCAACTCAATGTGGTGGTCCCTGGCCATATATGGTGGTCCCCAACCCCGTTTGGTGGTCCCCAACCCCATGTGGTGGTCCCCAACCCCATCTGATGGTCACCAACCCAATGTGATGGCCACCAGCCCCACGTGTGGTGGTCCCCGACCCCACGTGCTGGCCCCCGGCCCCGTGCGATGGTCACCGTCCCCCCCGCGAGGCCACCGCGTCCCCACCCGGGTGCCACCCCCCTTTCCCCGGCTGTTGCCTCACCTCTGTCCTTCTGCCCCGTCCCCTCCCTGTCCCCTCGCCCTCCCCGTCTCCACCTCGGGTTCCCCCTCTGTCCCCGTCTC
>NW_009602090.1:0-4572 GCF_000690535.1 Cariama cristata
CAGTCATTAGTGGGACATCAGCCCACTAATTTTACATATTGAATTTCATTCAGTAACGCTCCTAATTTATTCTTATTAGCGTCATCTCAGACCAGATACAGGGAAAACAAAATCGAGTTATTTCTGGCTAACGGAGAACCTGTTATTCATCAAATGAAACTTGTGCACCGAGATGAAATAGCCCAGCTTTTTGAGATGCACATTACATCCTCATGTCTTTAAAAAAACCAAAACGTATCTGTAGAGAGGTCCACAGCCATCCTTCCTAGGAAGGAAAGGCAATTTTGCAGAAGTTAAAGAGAAAACGCTAAGCACCAAGTCAATGTGCTCAGCAGGGCATGCCCTTCGCACAATGTTCAGGCTCAAGAAGCAAGCCCTCCCTCACAAAGCAAGATTAGGAAACCCCCTCGGGTTAACAATGAAGAGGATTTTTTTCCTCAGGAAAAAGAAAAATGCCAGCGGCAGGGGGTTCGGATGGACCCCAGCGCTGCAGCAGGATCCGGCCTCGGGAGCGCAGTGTGTAAAAAGCAGATGCTCCGCAGGAGCTTCACTCCAAGTTTCACCAAATGGCTGAGACTCAGCACCGTGCAGAACAGACCGTAAACAAAGTCTGCTCATCATTGTCTGAACCCACTGTCACCAGCATTTTATCAGTATTTTCCAAATCCAGAGATTTTACAGTTGCAACGTGGGGCTGACATCAAACCTGCCATTAGCAGCAGGTGTCTCCAGCAGCTGCTGGTCCCAGAGACATTTTGACTGGCCCACCTCCGCCAACGGGACAGAAGCCCGCGGTGCCGTGGCAGCAACGGCGGGGAGGGCACCTCTGCTTTTAGCATTGATTTCCATCAAGCACCTTACACAAAAAATGACCATGCTATCGAACTCTGATAACAAGATAACTATTTAGTGTTGGTTTCGTTTTTTTTAAATCACATACACAATAATACCCCCGTTAGGAATTTGCCGTTACCCACACATCATTAAAACCACTTTAAATGCACACTTGCTGGACACACTCTGGAGGCGAGTGCAGAATGACTCCATTTCTAACTCCAGCAGCGCTGTCATCCGTGAGCAAACCCAGAAGGCGGTAACTCCTCCTTTAGCGTGGTGTCGATCTTTTTTAGGAGGTAGGAAAAGCCCCTGTAAGTGGGAAGGGGAGTTACCAGGCATTTGCACATGGGAAGGTGACGGTTTCAAGCTAGGGAGGATCCAAATGAGGGAGACGGGGCTACTGGAAGTGAGACAGACTCTCCCCGAGGTCTTTATGGCACCTCAGAGGCTTTCAAGCCCTGCGAAGCAAGACTTTGTTCCCTTTTCATGGTCAAGCCCCTGTGTATCAACATGATCCTGGGTACTCTGGACGGCTCAGGGAACCCTTCCCCATTTCACCACAGGCTGCGATGTGTGCCAAGTGCAGCACTGCCCTCTGTTACTGGATCCTCAGTCCTGAAGTGTTTCTCCTGCCTGCCAACAAGCCCTTGATCACTGTCCTCTAGCCCTGAGCTCCAGTACCTAGGCAGCTATTCAAACCCAGTAACAAACAATGCATGCGAAGATGTCTGCCTCTCATCCTCCCCCCTCTTTGCTTCCATCTTCCCTCAGGTCATGCCGATAAAGAGGTCAAACATCAAAAATGGCTACCATAAGGGGATACCCCAAACGAAACACCAGTTGGCTACTTCTATCTGCATCTCTCGGAGTCTGCACTAGGTTAACAATGACCAAAAACTCTTCCCTGCTTGAGACAAACTCATCAGTTTCCATGAAATTCTGTGTGGTGTCTCAATCCAGCTTTTTAAAGACGCTTTTCCTGCCACGAGAAACTGTCGCTGCAATTGGCTTCTAATGGCAATTCTCTTGGAGCTGAAAGCATAACATAAGTGTGCTTCTCTGCAGCCCACCTCTCTACATTGAGAAGAGAAGGAAGAGATGGGGCAGTTTGAGAAAATTTATACTGTAGTCACCACGCAAACAGATAAAGGACTTCAGCCTCCCATTTTGCCAATCCAGCAGACAAAACCACAAAAATTCCCACCAAACCACCACAAAAACCCACCCAAAATTACCTTGATAGAAAAAAGAAAAAATCTAGAAGTTTGTTAAAGCTGGATAAACCCAGCATGTACAGTAGGCGTGCACACCCTGTGGTATCAGTCCTTACAAAGCAAGTGACTCAGGTAGCAGACCGGGGAGACCTTGCTCTGCGGCACACCTCCTCCTTCACCTTGGAGAAGTTAATATTAACCCACCGCCCCAGCTCCTGCACCCTTACGCGCAGGGATCACACTCGCTTGCCACTGCACACGCATACTATCACAAGGAATACAGAAAATATGGAGAAGACTTTCAGCAAATGCTAATTCTCACTTCATACCGGATGGGATTGTTAACTTCGGTTGCAAAGTCCGGCCCAGAAGAAACTCTGTCCTAGCTAACAAGACAGAGATTGAAGCAAAGAAAATGAGAGGCACAAGACACTGTGCCAAACAGCACGCTCAACATCATGAACGTGTAACACACTCTTTAGCAAAACTGGGTCTTTTTTGGGTTCACATTATAATAGGTTTTAATCCTTGAGTGGTTAAATTGATTTTAATTTCTAGTAGAGGCCGTGTACATCCAGAAGAGAAGCGAACATGAGTGGCTGCTAGAGCATGGCGTGCCTGAAGTGCTGCAGCCATTCCTTCACTCCTCTTCCTGCTCTCTCCCCTCTTCAGAGGGGCTTTCCAGCTGACCTGCTCTGTGACAGCCATCTGGGACAGCCACCCCTCCACATTCACGGCAACATAAAACGTCAGCGCCTGTGAAACAATCTGGAAACATTCGGCTTCCACAGAAATATTTCAAGCCAGCCCCTGAGTGAGGGGGGCTCTCCTGTCCAGCCCCCCTTCACAACTCCATGCCCTCAACCTTGCACCAGCGCACAAGATCCATTGAAGAAGCTGAGGCTTTATAAAAAGGCAAATGTTGAAAAGGGACGTCCTTGGGTTGTTTGTAACCACAGCCGGAGATGCTGCCCAGCTGTCTGTCAGGGACACTACCGCATCGGTGAGAATCAACTGTTCTCCTTCCTACTGCCGCTCATCAACCTATACACATGCACAGTATAAAATTTAGGAAGCACTAAGTTAAAAAAAAAACACCCAACCAACAAATAAAACAGAAGAATAGTTAAAGTAACCCATTAAAAATCAAGATAAATTTTACCACTTATTTTCATGAAGGGGAGGTAAACCCAACACACGTATCAAGTTCATGACAGGAGTGATGCATCAAACTACTAACACGTATCATCATCCCAAAAACTAAACTTCAAGTCGTAACCCTTAGCGACTTTATTCAGACAATGGAAAAATCCTCCATTAAACAACTGCATAGCATTGATGACATTTTCAGAGGCAAGAAAAAGTAAAATCATACAATGGAGCTGGGAACTGCACTGCAAGAGCTCTTCCAGTGAGTCTGTTCAATAGGCAAAAGGGAAAGTAGAAAAGTTGGCAAGCAGATGTGCTCAAAACAATTAAATCAATGCCTTTGTTTTTTACGGACATGCCAGTGACCCGCTCGAAATAAGTTTCCACTGTGCCACCCTCCAGCAGCTCACATGGGGATGTGCGGGGAAGAAGCTGTTGGAGGGCAGTTGTTCCCAGCATGTCCGCAGGGATGGGTCCGTGTAGGATGTGCTCGGGATTGCTGCCTGCCACCCCCAGCTGTGGTGTCCGGAGGGGAGCAGCTATGGGGCTGACCCCCGAGCACCCCCTCCCCGGGCTTCACAGAGGCACCCAGGCGTCTGCAGGACGAGCCTGAACCCGAGGAGGGTTATAAACCCCTTCCTGCAGGTCACAAGGCTCCTGCCTGGCTCAGACCAACACCACCCAGCCTGGAAAGCTGCACCTTTACTTCTAGGTGAGACTTCCACCATTAACAAACACCAAGCACCTGAGATAAGAAAAGCCGCACGCCTCAAGTGTTTTCAAAACTCAAGCTTTATGCCTATTCTGGCCACCTTCACCCATGCCGTCAACCACTTGCTGGTGCTTAAATGGAGTCGAAGCCAGCCCTGCAGACCATAGAAGTCAATAATTTATGGTCAGAGGGGGTTTCTCCCTCCCGTAGAGCCCGTCCCGGCTGGCCCTCTCCCGGCATCTTTCAGGAGAACAAAAGTGCTCCCTCCACAAAGGCGGCCCCAGCCGGGCCGGCCTTCAGCTGCCCTCCTGCCTCCGCTCCGCTCCCTCACAATGGCCTCTTTCAAGGCAACCTCAGCCTTGGTGAAGCGCGATACTTTCCCCGGCTACTGAGAAATTACAATTCATTAAACCTGGGATCAGGAGGAAGAGGAGGAGGAGGAAAATGCACGGGGGAGAGGGAACAAAGGAGATTAAAAAAAAGTATTTTATGCCAAAGCCACCGCCACAAAAAGGCAGGAAGGACCCGTGCCCCAGTGAACTGGCAGGGGAGCCGGGCGCTGGGCCTGGCTCGGTGCCGGCCATGCCGGAGCAGGTATTGCTTTACAGAGGGGACCCCGGCAGCACCCCCCCTTCTTCCGGGTGACAAGGGATGATGGCT
>NW_009602090.1:4603-9685 GCF_000690535.1 Cariama cristata
CTCTGGGAAAGGGGCTGCCCAGCGCGGGCAGGGGGGAAGAGGGAGGAAGATGAGAAGGGGAAGCAGCACAACCTAAGCCAGAAAGGACAGAAAAGCAGCAGACTGATTGATCTGATGATCCTATTTAGGTCACAGCACAATAAAGCTAATTCATTCCTTTGACAATTCAAAACATCTTTCCGCAGGATCCTCTATCATGCAAACACATCACCAGAGAGAAAAGGGAGCATTTGGGCAGGGCTGCCTGCAGACAAAGCAGCAGTTTCTTTTGGTTAGAGCATCTCCCCACACACTGCAACTGCAAGCAGCAGAACAGAAAACACTTAGTGAATGTGCAATTTTGTTTCACGGTTTTGTTTTAAATTGCAGGGCACAATCCTTTTTCCTTTGGCCGTTCCTGAACTCCAGCTAAGGCAACATCAGCTTCCAGAAGAGTACTTATCTCTCTCCCTAGGAAGACCCTTTTAAAATGCCACCAGGAAATATTCTCTCAATTTAAATTCCAAATCCACCTCAATGCTCCTACGCTACAGCTTATCCTGAAGAACGGATCAAAAATGGCTGCAGCAACTAAGTTAGTCTGCAAAATCTTGACCCTTATTTGCCCTAATAATGCACCATAGAGAAGATGCTTCTCTTCTGAATTAGTGATGGAAAAATTACCAGGCAGACAAGTTTGCCCAAGTCTTCTCATTGATTCATCCAGTAGGACTCTGAGCAAAAGCAACAAAACCAGACTGTAAAAATGCCACTTCTGAACTTCTATCCCGAACCGTCTCCCTGTTCGGCCTGTAATTCCATCTTCAGCAGCTGTGCACTTGTGGACCTACACTCACATCCTACAGACATCTTCAACTAATCTCAGTCTGCATCCTCCTTACGGGTGTCCTGAAGGGGACACGCTCCCCACTCATTTCACTTATTTAAAGGCTACAGAAAGAATTCTTGTAGCCTATTTCCGTCTCCCCTCCCAACATTGCTCTTTGGCATACTTTTACTTATATATGGATTACCCTGCTAGAAGGAGTTGGCAGATTTTTCTTTTTATTTCTTCCTTCTGCTGACTCTTAATAAACTCAGGGTGAGTCACATGTAAGCTGGAGACACCCTCTCATAAAATTAGGCCAGTACATCCTCTAGTTTCCTAAGAACTTTGCAATCTATAAATGAAAAAAATTAAGCTCCCTGGAAAATACCAGCCTTCATATGATCATATAACTGCTCATGCCAAAAGTCACCCACCAAGTGCTCACTCACTGTCTCACAGAGCAACTTGAAAAAAAAAAGTTTTGTTTTTCAGTTAGAAACTTTCAAAAAATTCACCTGAAAATGTTATCTGCAAAACACAACAGTAAAATGATAAGTAAAAGCAAAGGTTCACAAACAATAAAAGGATTTCAGCACTTGTGACATTTGGTATTGTCCCTGAAGCCCTAAGATTTTTGACAAAATCTGAAAACCTGAGCATCTGAAAATAATGGCACGATCTGCCCTGAAAAACAATATTCTCCAAACTAAAGTAAAGCATCAAGTCCATATAACAGTCACCTAATAATTATGTTGTTGCAGGATTCGGCAACCTGGTTTAAGCTCCCAAGGAAACAATTGAACCAACATCTGTGCCACAGCATCTCCAGAGAATGTCTTTGGCTGGCCATGGCCATGAGGATCTCAGATGTGATCAAACAGCAATACATTTTGAAAACAAATTTTAAGATGATATTTGTGTGGTCAGCATCTTCTTATTAGAAGCTCTCAAAGCCAAATGAAGCGATAGCCTCCTAAATTCATACTGCTAATTGGCTGAACTTTGAAAATTTATAATGTGGATACCAACTTAAAATTTTATTACTACCTGTTTGATTAAAAGTATCAGAGACGCAAACATCCTTGTTACTGATCGTACGCAATCTAGCAGCCCAAACCTCACAACATCCCATAGTCAGTCAATATTAACAGCTGAATCATTGCATTTCTTTGGATCACTAGTGAAATGCATCTAACAGTTTAACTGATGCTACTGTGAAAAAGGGGCCTTGTCACCAAACATCTTCAGAAAGCACTAGTGAGCACAGCAATTACGATGATTTTTTGTATCGTGGCAATGGTTTCAATAAATGAGGTGGGCATTAAGCAAACAACAGGCAGAAAAGTTTATATTTTGATGGAGGAGTTGAAGTATAAGTTGGAAAAGTTAGAGGAGAAGTGTAAAACTTGAGACAGCTGTGCTAATTTTAAAAATATTTCTTCAAGTACTTTCACTACTTGTATCTGAAAACCTTTGAAACCTTTGAAAGCGTGCAGCTATGGCACCATCTCAGCTCCCAACAGATCACACACTCTGTAACTGGACATTGCATCTTTGGAGGAACTTGCTTCCAGCGGTGAGCTCTCACTTGAAGTCAACTGAAATGCAAGCACGCATCGACAATTCACATCAACACCGCTTACTACCAATATATTTTTGAAAGAGCTTCTAAACATATAATCTTGCCAATAAGATATACACTGCAACTTGGAGATTTCCAACACTTGATCAGAGACTGGAGACACCACACAAACACACAGACAACTACGCAGAGCCTAAAAATAAATTTCTGTGCAGAAATACCATGGGTTTTCCAGCCCAGACAATAAGCTTGCAACAATTGACGCTCCTGCCCCCAGCTCAGTCCTTCCTGAAACATCCCAGTAGCTGTTATTAGGACCACAGTAAGGACAAGGTAAAGAAATATCAGTAGTTAACTCCTAGTAAGTAAATGACCCTGCCATCTCAAGATAGTTGATAAAACTACTGTGTACCCCAGTGGCTACATTTACAGCGATCCAAATTCAACTTTGGGTTACAGATTTGCCCAGAGGCCTGTTAATTACTGAACACTTGTGCTATTACAGAATTGGAACAGGACAGCATTTTACATCACAAGTTATCAAGAAGAGAGGAAGAGCCTGATTTAAAAATAGTCTGGAAGAGTCATGTGGGAAACTCCCCGCTGGCTCCAGGGCAGGGCCGACCCCTGGAGCAGAAAATCCAATTCGACTGTAAAGAAGGAGGTGGGCAATCAATAACACGGTTAAAGTGAATAATATTTACACCCTCAGGAAAACCACTCAATAAAACCACAGCTGTAGTTTCCCAAAACTATTCTGCAGTATGTAGTATGCATGAAAAGTCTCTTCCTTTTTCCCATCTTTATGGATAATGATACAATCAGTCTAGACTTTGGCACCCTTTAAGGACGCTGCAATACAGCACTAAAGAAATTTGAATCCCAGTCCACTTGAGTTAGACAGAAGCGCTGTCTAACAGGATCCCTGCTTTGCCACCATGTCAGGAATCATCTAAGCCGATGCACACCAAACTCAATTTACATTTTTGTTTTTAAACCATGGCTGGTTTGAAGAACATAGTTGAAGCTACAGCCTTTAAAAGTATCTGACACATCGCACAATGTCTAATATTCTGTACAGAGCATACACCCTGCTTCAGCAATGAAGAAATTAAAACACTATGTTCAATAGGCTTTGAAAATATTTCTTTTTATGTCAGGGCAATTCACATCCTGCTCCTCTTTGGATTAATTAAACCAAACAGGACAAGGTTAGCATCACACACAGGAAAAAACTCACGCTTATCTTCAGCTACTGGACACAAGACAGTGTCTTTTTCTCCAATGCTATTAATTATTTAACCTAACATTGCTACCACCATCTGCTTGGGGACTTGCTCGTACCCGCCAAGCAGCAGCCCACTTCCCCTGGTCTAGCCATATCACCGCGTTTGTGGCAAACATCTGACAAACAAAAGGAGAGCCAGGCCGATTACAAGCTGATGCTGAGAACAACCATGAGGGATCATTCCATTAGGAGACGTGCCAGACCTGCTTTGGAGATGCTACCCAGTTACAAGTTTAATTAGCCCTCCCTGGAACAGATCACGACATTGCAGAGCAATGGGTTTCCAAACCTCTGTCGATGCTTTCTGGGCAATGACTAACGTGCTCCACAGCCCTTGTGTGTAAAATTACGTGTGTGTCAAAGTGTCCGAAGGACAGCGGACAAACCAACGACAACACTGAACCAGAGGAGGAAAGGCTCTCCCATAGTCACCGTGGCTCAGATCAGAAATCAGACAGCCGGGGGACGAGACCTTCAGGATGAGACCTTCGGGCTGAGCAGCAACGTGGCCCCTGACCCCTTGCAGAACAGGTAGCTGAGCACTCTCACGGAAAAGGCATCACAATTTGCCTTTCAACCACAATATCTACAAGTTTTTCTCTCTTCTCCAGAAGCCTAGTCACCAGTGACACCAGTTCATGCTCAGCTGATGGGGACAAGCCCTCACTAGTAACCTAGATGGTTGCCAGCATATTGAAAAACACTTTCCAAACAAAAGCCAAGGGCTGCCCCCTAACAGTCACAAGCAGTGCTTTGGGGAATTCAGCCTTTAAATTAGTAATAGTCAGGCCACAGCCCACCTGCCCGCGCACAGAAGACACGGGGAGACTGATTAAGTACCCTTCTGCTGGGACTGGAGCAGTGGCGTCGTGGGGTTTCGCATTTATTCTCTTCCAATGACTCCATGTCAAAACCGGTCAGTTCACGAGTCAGGCGCTGTTTCTGTAACTGCTGTAAATGGCAGACACCGCTTGCAATCCAAAATTCAAGCTGTGTCTTTCAATCTTGCATCACCCCCATAATCCAGATCCCACTGCAGTGTATTACAGCACCAACTGAGAGGTCACTGTTGTGAGGCCCCTTAAAGCATTTTTCTGATGAAGAAAACCCAAGAAAACAACCTTCTGCCCCAATTTCTGCTTCAGCATAAGAACGTCACTGTTACTGTTTGTTTTGCACCACATATTCTTAGAATAGGTCAGATCTAATCTACTTTTCAATTGCTTATTAGTAATTTTTTAGCTGTGCAATCCTTGTGCCTCCTTTTGTGCTTTCCAATACAGTCTGAAACATGTATTTTGGTTTTGGGCCTTTTTTTTTTGCACAATATGTTAATTAAAAAAAAAGGCTGTGCCCTGTCCTCTCTTTTTTTTAAATAATCAATTTTTCCCACTCCCAGCTCTT
>NW_009602090.1:9710-31628 GCF_000690535.1 Cariama cristata
AAAATGCCATCTGTTGGCAATAAGGTGGGACTAAGTCTTTAATGTTGAAATACTTTACAAAACCCAAGCAGGCAGACTTAATCGACTGGCAAGATTTGAGTTCTCTAAATCATTGCATATTCCAGGTCTAGTCCTGCGCTTCTTTTCACGTAACTAAACGTATTTCTATTTGATCTGCCATTAACTCATCGCTTCCTTTCTAAGAAAGCAATGAGCTGCCCTTGGGTCTTCCTCCTACCCAACCTGCTACCCTTAATCGGTTTAAAAATTACAGTGTCGAGCTTTGCTCGCCTTCCTAAAGAGGTGTGAAGGGGATGAGAGAGGAAATATACTCAAGGTAGACCTTGGGTGGCTTTTTGGTCTTATTTTAGTAAACCTCCTTTGCATGTATCATACCATTTGTCCCTGCTGCGGGTGCCCAGAGGCAGGAGATGGCCGCCCCGCCGGAGGAGCTGCTCTGTACCATGATAGCGTCAGTCCGCGGCGACAGCAGAGAAGTCACTGCCTGTGCACTCCTCACCTACACCTGCTGCTCGACAGAACCGTCACACATCTGCTGAGACCAGCTGCTGCCTTCACATAGCATGGGGAAAAAAAAAGAAGAGAAAAGGAAAAAAAAGAAAAGGGAAAAAAAGAAGAGAAAAGGGAAAAAAAAGAGAAAAAGATAAAAAAGAAAAAAGAGAGAAAAATAAGAAAAAGGAAGGAAAAAAGTTCAGGGCAGCTTTCTAAAGTCTCACTTTCAGAAGAGCATCATTCAACATCCTACAAGGTATGTGACACCAGCTATATGCAGCAGCCAGTCCACCACCGTTGGCTTTTGCTGTATTTTACACCAGCTAACCCACCTGCGTCAAGGTTTTTGTTTTTCACTCTAAGAAGCCCAGTTCTGCTCAAGACTTACCACTGTCATCTAAAAAGACTATCTACTTGCAGCAAAATTGCATAAAGTATAAAAATCAGCAAGTTTTGTACTCTTTTTGGCTCCTCTGGCCTTGCTCCCATGAGAAGCGATTCCAGGCAGCACGCGTGCATCCATCGGCACAGCACGCAGACAAAGGCAGACGGCCACGTGCCAGCAAGGCTGCCTTCTGCAAATTACCAAACAAATTCTGTACCAACTTACACACCACTACTTTCACAAATACGCAGTCACCACGCGAGGCACAATCCTTTCTACTTAAATCCCTCTTGCTTTTAAATACAGTAATTTAGCACGGGGAAAAAAAAAATACAGATTCCTTCTAAAAATCAGATTGCATCAGTAAGCTCTGAGCGCCCTATCGTTCTGAGATTTGTCCTCTGAAGATACTACCCTGCCAGTTCATTTTCTCTTCTCTACCACTAAGTAGCCTTCACTCCACTCCACCGTCTCCCATATGGTTAACATGAATGTGGCAATTAATATGCAATTAATAAAATGGTGCGATCAACTGCTTTTGTTCACAGCAGCAGCTGGTCTGCATGTTAGAGTGTAATTAGACAAATTAAGACGTACCGCTTTTGTTTGTGGATGAACTGACAGCATCGCTCATGCTTAAATGTCACTAAGCCTATTGGCATTTGGGATTATTTTAAACGTGTCTTTTTTTATTAACACTACAAGGTATCAATAAGCCAGATTTATACGCTGCCAGCTGCAATGCCAGCAAAGTGCAAGTTGGCTTTACCTCCAAGACGTTTGCACAAGCCAACTGAGAGTTAAGGAGAGAAGTGATGTATTTCAGAGAAAGAACGCGCTTCTACTTAAAGTATCACTGCCTGTAGTACGGACCGAGTGGCTCTGGATGGAGGACAAAAGCTGAGTTGATCTGTAACTGTGTCCAAGCAGAGGTTTGAAAATCTTGAGGATCAAACGGCGTGCATATTTTTCAATGACTTGTCATCGGATTAGGGCAGAGAAAAAACAGAGGGCTAAAAATCTGCTGTAATCTAGCAGACTCTTAATACCATTTCCTTTAAAAGGCGTTAGTTTGGCCTATGCAGGAGCCATATGGAGGAAAAGTGGTTTCAGGGACAGTCTTGAGCATTTTCAGAGCTGAGAGCAGGAGCAAAAACCCCCTGTGCTGCTCTGCAAAAGCAACACTGCAGGTTACCTACATTCAAATTAGGGCAGGAGATGCCATACACAAAGCATCAAACATGATTACTTGATAAACCAAAGTGTTTGCAAGGTAACATATCATCACACCTTTCCAAAGGGTCATTATTGAAGCTTCTGGCTTCCCCATAGTGTGAGAAAAAAACAAGAGAAAGGACGCTGTGTGAGGAGTTGGCATAGGAAAAAATAAGGGAGCGGCAAGGAAGCCTTTGAGGATTTTCACATTTAGTAGCAGTTAACAAGACAAGTAACGAGGAGGATTTCTGGTGCTGAGCACTGCAAATGTGCCAAACGCCACAGAAGCCCTCTGCCACCTTAACCCGGCACGCCCCGGCACACAACCTGGCTCAGGAGATGGGTGCAAGTCACCGATCTGCAGAGTCCTGGAAAATGGGTTCCAGAAGGGATGACAGGAATATCTACCTTATTAGTCGGAGAATTTGCTTCTCTACTCCTCCAGCACCGGAGAATGCACTGCAGCCATAAAACCTGGTTACCTTTTATCACTTCATCTCAAAGTGTTGGCCTGGGGGAGGGTGGGATGCAGTAAGAAACACGGCACGGTAAAACGGATTTTGATCATGCTGCCATAATCTATTTCTGATTGCTAGTGTGACTCCATTAGCCAGGCTGATAAAGGCATCCCTTAAAACGCTTGTGCCTCTTCTGTGGAGTTTCACCTTCTCCTCACCGTATTTCAGCTTTAATCTGATCTGAGTCTGATTTTCTTACAGCACTCAAAACCAGATCTTGACTTCACTGCACCAGATAAAGCAACTCCCAGTGAGATCTGCAAACATACTGTACCCACCACCCATAAACCCCAGGAGTTTTAACTAAATTAAGCACCAAAGAGCCTATTCAGTTTACCATTAACCACCATCCTCAGCCACAGGCTTTCCAGTCTCACCTGTTTCACCTGTGGATTTGCACTTACGTCGCCCCACCTCCATAATCACAGCAGATGCTCCCTGCTCCTATTGCCAAAAACACTACAGAAAAGATGTCTCTGAACTCTGTTTTCTCAGAATCCTCCAGATGCACTTGAGTGATGTTAACGACCTCCATACCAAAACCTCCCCGCCTCTTCCTTGTGCTCCCGAGTGCCGCACACAGCTTCTCATCTGCTCACATGCAGGGAGGGACACACAAAGCCGCCACCACCACCACCTCTTTGCAACGGTGAGCACAAGTTTACACCTAGCAGTGAGCAGCCAGGCTAGCAAAGTGTTTTCTTTTGGCAAGGTAACACAGCAAGGCCTTCATACTCATGTTACTGATTCACTTACTGTTTTACAACATCCCAACATTAATCTCTTTCTACCCAGCATATTCCAAGTTCTCCTTCATCCCTTCCTCCATCCACGACGCTTTCATGTCTGACTCTCAAAAGGGCTTATGAGCTGTATGGCAACAGCACAGGAGACCACGGGCTGGATCTCCACGGCCCGGCCAGAAAAGGACAGGCAGGGAGGCTTGTTCTCTATGGCACATGCAGGGAACGTGCAGCAAAATGAGCCAAAAATGCAAGACACATACAGAAATGCACACCAGAAGAGTTGATATTTATCAAGACCTGAAATAATTTTGTACAAAATGGACAAGTTCCTCTGCTTTGCAACATTTTGGTGGCTTGTTTTGGCCAAATGAACAAAACTTCCAAGAAAACTCAGCCGTAAGACAAGCCTTCGTTAAGGATGCTGAGAGAAAAAGGGGGAAAAAATCCCCCTTATTTTTTTTTTAGGCACACAAAAATTATATTCAAGTTGTGTTGTTTTTTTTTTTCCAAACAAACCAGTTCCCGGCTTTATCTGATGCAATCCGATCTGTCAGCTGTTATGGTACGAGATGATGCAGCAGATAAAGCTGGGACGGAGGCTGGTCCGTCACTTGCAGGAGGCTCTGTAAGCAGCCGTCCCGGCCATTCACCGCCATAGACCAAGTCCTTCTGTCACTTCGGACACGAAAGGCCACAGAGGTTTGCTCAGTGCTCTGCACAGCCCAGGATTTGCAGAGATGGAAAGAGATTCAGTCACTGTTTCACACTGCTAAATGAGAAAGCAAAGGATGAAACCTCCTAAGTCGCAAGGATTCTGGCTTTTTTTTTTTCCTTGATATATAACATCCTTTAATTGGGAAATTTAAATCTCATCGCTATCAGAAGAGAAACCTGGGGAAAAAAAGCCATAGCAAATAGTGAATAATAAAATACTCCACTTGGATCAGAATATCCTGTTCATTTATAAATGGATTTAGTTACTATTCTTTCAAATTTTATATGTTTTTCACAAAACACGCATCACACAGAAAGGTCTCTGCTTTACAGATAAGAGAGCGCTGTTGTCCTTAGAAAGAGCAATGAATGAAAAAGAAGAAAGCATTCTTTCATGAGCTAGCAGGCAACAAAACACTGAGAAAAAAATCCCAATAACTGAAGCTACTGTTTAACAAACATTAAAAGTAATCTGATACTGCCATTGGCTCGCTCCCACATCTGTAAAAGAAAGAAAAAACCTCCAAAATCCTTACCAAAACTTTATCATCGCACAAAGCCAGCAGATGCCACAGTTTAGCTAGGTTAGCAATGGCATACCACATCTTTAAACTTTCTGAATTTGATGAAATACGAAGCAGCAATGGGAACCAGAGGAGGCCGGCGATGCTCGAACCAGGAGGCCGTGGCAGCCTCCCATGGCAGCAACCACGGCCAACAGCCTCAGACTCCAACTCAGCAGGCATTTAAACCAAACCAAACCAAGCCCTTCGCATTTCTGCCAAAGCTGGTCAGTGGAGGATCTCAGCTTAACTTTGCTGCAGGAAAACCAACTACCAAACACTCAGCACCACTGGAGTTTGTCTGCAGTCGTGACTGAACACATCATGGTGCTAGTCCCTCCACCACTGCAATACTGTTTTTCTGGCAGGCAGGCAGGCTGTTAAAGGCTGTATTGCTGCGCTCCGGCTGAGTTGAATCCTACGTTATCTATTTACAGTCAATCTGGCAGTGCAGAATGGCAGAGGAACGGCATCGCTGATGCTGAAATGAGGCTGAGCTGGTAATGCAGAACCTCTTCTTCACAGTATCACTAATTTAACAGCTTCATCAGAACAATTGCTACAGCTTAAAAAAGCCCAAACGCTAACACGGTCACTTGATTGTCCCAGCTGCCACATCACACCACAAACATTTTGAGTATTGAGTATTTTGTAGCAGAGATGCCGTAGGGTGAGCAGGAGCGCTGCAGACTACTGCTGCAGACCATCGAGATCCCTTCAGCCAGGATGCTCCCCCAGCCTACGAGAAAGTTCAATAATTTGACTGTATTATGTTTTCAAACAACCCCAACACTACCGGGGGCATTTTCTACGCGGTACATCAGCACTGTGAAACCTTCCGAAGCGCAGTTCTCATGGTGCTCGATAAGGACCCCAAAGGGAGGCCTTTATCAACAGAGATAAAGCTCAGCCAATAATTCCCTGCTGTGCTCTGCAGTTATCACTTGACCTGCTCCCAGAAAGCACTTCCACTCTTAAACACTTTTGTTCCTTAAAATAAACATTAACAAAGTTTAAAAGCAACACAGCCACACAGCCTCTCTTTCTTAAAGAGAAATAGTACCTGTCCCACAAATAACACTTTTAACTGATGGCTTAATTACGTCGCCATTCTTTTGTTTCTACAGACCAAGAATGAGTAAGAAGGAAAGGAGCCAGCGGGGCAGAGCTGGGGTCCCATGTGCACCCCGAGCGCCGGGGTGGGACACCACCACTGAAGCACAAGCAGTTCTCCTGGGAAAAAGTCAGGGCAGAAAGCAGGTCAACTGAGTTTTGCCAATTACCGTTTCAAGGATCCAACATTAAATATTAAAGCTTCAATGGTTTGCAATTCAAAAAGAACAAATAAAATACATGGGGTCACACCAGACATCAGTGAAACTCAACACAAAGGAACGAACAATAAAGTTGGTCTGAAACAGGTAGAAGTTTATTGTTAGGGACCAGAAATTGCATTAAAAAGCTTCAGTAGACCACAAGTCAAACAATTCAATTGCTTATATAAGTGCTATATTAAAAATCAACAAAATTACACACATGCTCACAATTTTAAAATGAATTATTTTCTCTTCACTAGGAATACATTCAAGCAACAATAAAAAAAATGAATGCACCTGGACAGCGAGAGCAGGTATATTCCTGTGTATACCAGAACTACATCAGACCACTCAGATAGGCAAAAGTTTCCCAGGTTCTTCTTTGCACACCTATTGACATAATTTCAACTCAGAGGTCATTAAGTTCTCATCTGAGAAGGAACAAGACAGTGTCTTGAAGTGACTCGGCTATTTAAACGCAAAAATAACCAACAAAAAAAATCCCTGTGTTTCAGTTTCCAAACTTTTTAAATGTAAAGAAGATTTAAGATCATCAGCACATATTCCCTACCTCTTTCTAATACTGTAGTAATGTAAATATTCTTTAAAGTACTGTTCCATGCCCCATTCCTCTGTCTCTACTCTTCTTCTACAAAGTTTTACAATTTCAATTGAAGCGTATTTTAGAAAGGAGGGGATGGACCAATACAGAGAGCACAAAGAGAAAAAGGAGGCAGGCTGCACGGAGGGAGCAGGGATTTCTGACTGCCCTACCTGTGCTCCTCAAGCCCATTTCCACACCCCGGAGAAGCAGGTTCAAACGGCGCAGCTGCTCCTGATGCCCTGAGTTCGGCTGCCAGAGCAACACCTCCGAGGGCACTACAAGAACCAGCTCTGAAAGTCAATGTCACAACTTCGTAGGAACGAAGCAACCTGTCACCCAGCAAAAGAGACAAAATTATCCCCCCCAGGCTGGCTGGGACACAGAGGGACCACGTCCTCCTCCCTGAGAGCATCCCTGGAGCTGCTCCCGAGCACCCAGCCTCTTCAGAGCGTCCCCAAGTCCTACAGCACAGAGACTACAGAATTTTACATAAAGGAAGCATTTTCATTTTCCCCTCTGAATGAATGAGAACTGACCCTGTGCTCTAAAACATAAAAATTCAGCAGATGAGTTGGATTTCTCTTTCCCCGCATTTTAAGAAATTGCTTCCTCTTGAAAAAGGCCTGGAACACCCATGTGGTAAATCACACTCCTCCTACAGAAGGGACATCAAAGGAAGCTTGCTTAGCACTAGGTGGAGAATACAGTCATACAGAAAACAGAAATACAGGTGGTTTCACTAATCAGTGTTAGCATCGGGTGGCTAGGCGGTGATTTTTCAATTGCTGGTAATAACTAGCCCTTGTGAGATGATCAGCGTGAGACTAATGAGGAAAAGAAAAATCAATGCAGATGCAAATATATTCATGTACTTTTTTTTTTTAAATTTTACTTAAAGGCCTCGTGCAAGACAGCCAGCCAGCTGGCTTTTGCAGGAAAAGCTTGCTTTGTCTTGTGAAATTTCTCCCCCATCACCCTTAAATACACTTTTCTGAGCAACCATTCCACGAACAGCTGGGTGCCTTTGCTTAGGTGGTCAGCAAAAAAGGGAAGGCATGCAATAAGGCTCAAAACAAAACAGCTGAACATCACCATTGTCTGTCCTATTCTCTCCCTATTTCCCATCTGTATTTGCCAGTGAAACTTGAAACTATACAGATTAAAAAAAAGGAGCGAGTCATCACAATTCAGGAATTCCTTCTTCTCACATTCAGAGTGAAAATAACCTTAGACCTAAGGTTATTCAAAAGCAGCTTTTTTTTTTATTAAAAAATAAGTACTCATCAACTGCATTAAGCATCTTTGAGCCTGTTAAACCTTTTTCTTATTTTTCCTGGCCTTTTCATCCACTGATTGTTTCTATGGCTTTTAATTAGAGTGCCACGTCAACAGCTCCACTCATCTAAAACAATCATTTTGCTGAAAAGGAGCATTATGGAACTGAAAGCGAGCGCTCAAGACCTCTCAAACATAGACACATCACACGCACAAAGACAGTGTCATCCCGTACCAACTTAGTGGTCCCACTGGATACAATATTTACGTATGCTCTCCTGAAATGGAAATACATTCTTTTCATACGAAAATTGTTCCCAATGCCTTCATCCTCCAAAGAGTAAGAGAAATTTGAGTATTCTCCTTGTTTATAAATTTGTTTTACTTATTTATTTCCTCGATAATGACAACGCAACACTAAATGACCAAAACAACTAACAAAAAGGAACTGATCTTTCTTACTTGGCCAGAAGGAGTTGTCGTCTTTGCTCAGTAACTTTTTCTTGAGGCGCCCGGGCAGCTTGGTGTGCGTGTTTCCCATTTTGCTGGAATACAGCGGGATAAGTTCCTCCTCCTCCTCCTCATCGTTGCAGCTGGGCTGCCACTTGCTCCTGCCGAGGCACCCGACCATCGGGTCCGCGGGCAGGCAGTGCACATAGGCGATCATTGTGAGATGCTGCTCCCAAGGATATCCCTGCCCTCCCTGATGGCTAGTTTGGAGCAGAAGGGAGTGGCTTGCTCATAACCTTTGAACGGATGCATTCAAAAGGCTGAGAAGGAAAAGATTTTTCTCCTTCTCTGTGCTTAGGCAAGCTAAGCTATTTTGGTTATGCTGGGAAATGTTTTGATTAGGATCCTGTCAGCCCTTAAAAAAAGAAGGGAAACAAACAAAACAAAAATATTAAAAATCAACCACCTGGTGAAGCAGCTCCCTCCAGCTGCTGGGTGCCGGTGCCCTGTCCCTGCCCTACCGCCGGCCCCCAGCTCAGGGCCACGGGCAGGAAAACACGGGCTGCAGAGAGCTGGGAAACCTCGTCACCTGCCACGGATTTCAGACTTCTCCCTTCCTGCTTCCACTCCAGTCTGCTGCTTCTCTTAAGCCTTATCCCCGATTATTCACCACCCTCTGAACAACAGGTACTACAGCCATAGGCAGATGGCCACATCCGAGAAGCTTATTTAAAGCTAACTTACTGTAATCGCTGTGACACTGACGGCTGGAGAACCATAACTTGGCAGGAATCTGCCAAGAACAAGAACATTTACCTTCTTCTAGAACGCAAAAGCAGGAAAAAATACACAGGCTAAAGAAAAAAAAAAAGAGCAAAGTGTTGCCATTTCAGTACTTGGATTTTAGGAAGGAAACTCCCTTTCAAAGTCAGAATCATCAGGATTGTCACCAAAAGGAGGAGGTGTCTCCCAGGTTAGACTACAACTGGATTGACGCTGGATACAAAGCACAAGCACTTATCAGTTTGCACTCAGTACTGCATAAATACATAAATCCTCACAATGCCTCTGGAGAGTAGGTGTTTAAAGATGAAGACATAGTCTCGAAGGGATTTAGGAACCTGCCCACAGAGTGGAAAAGCCAGGATTAGAGTTGAGGTATTCTCAGTTCTTTAGCCTCATCCACAAGCCATTAGTCCATGGCACCTCTCCCAAATACTGCACTACTAAGCAAGTTCCCATGTTGGTAACAGCGTCAACCCTAATCTCGCATCCCCTATACTGTTTTTCTCTGGGATTCAGGAAGCATGCCCTTCCTGGGCTTTTGAATTGGCTGCAACAGCACAGTCAGATTGGGACAGCAAGAAAACCAGCACATAAAGAGACATGCACCCCGCATAAACTGCTGTCTTCAGCAACTTTTTAAAGTTTGCTTTCTATTTTATATTGTCTGAAAGATTACATGGGATAATATTTGTATTTAAAAGTGGGAAGAGAGATCAAAACGCTAAGTAAAGTACCACAAAGACCAATTCTTAGTCTGCTTCCTTAACTCTTCTTTATAATTGCTTTGGTCGCAGCCCACACCATTTATGAAAGTGGCTGCCCTATATATAGGAGCACAACAGGATTTATGCATTGCAGAAAAGGCTTTATCTGCTGTTTGGTTGATATCTACAATAAACTTCTGGACAGAAAAAAATCAAATAAAATCACTGTTTAACAACAACAACAAAATACCAGATCAGATGCACATCTCCTCTTTCTCCCGATGCACACGCGCATCTCCTGCCACCTGCGTGGGCAGCCGCAGCCCGGAGCAGGGTGCCTGCACCAGCTGCCCCTCAGCACCGCACCAGCGCGGCATCAGCATTCAAACATGCAAAACACAGAGCACCACCCAGCATAAACGGTCTGCTACGCTGACTCAACAATGCTGGCAAAGGGGAGAAAGTTAGCAAGGAACTGGCTTGTTTGGTATTTGGTTTCTTTTGTTTAACATCCTGTTACCTTTGCACAGCAACCTGAGCAAATAAATGTCACTATACAGTGTTTTATACTCACCTCGCATGGTTGAATCTCAGCAAACTTGCAAATAGATGAAAATAGGTCTTACAATGAAACATGTCAGGTAACTTTAATAAATACAGATGAAACTAGCCCCGCCCGCAAATTTACACTTCTTGACAACAATTTCAAGTATCTGCAAAAATAAGGATGGAATGGGGAAAATGTGCCAACAGCTTGGGCGATAGCTGTGGCCACCGCTGGCTCGTCTGCACGTACAGCAGAAACTCACCGGCATAAACTGAACCCTGGCAACCAGGCGTTTGTGGCAAATACAAATTTCCAAAGCCAAGTACATTTACTCATCAGACTATGAGAAAGACAAACTGTGATTAACACTAGCCGAGTTCAACTCACTCATCAGCCACGCTGATATTCTTGTGTCCGCCAGAATGAATGAATGTCTAGACAGTCCTCCTGGGTGGGATGAAGCTCCAAGAGTGCTGTTAGTCAACCAGTTCATTAGGAGGCCCCGTTAACGCTTCCCTAATGGGACAGCATCTCTGTAACCCACTTGTCTAGGCACTGTGCCTGCTGTCTCACCCTTCTGATTCCCTGCGATTATCAGGGTCTCAGGAAGAGCAACTCTCATAGATGTGATGCAAAAAACTTCTGAGCCGCAACAGGCTATTGACAAAAGAGTGCACTGGGGCTTGTATTTATTTCTCCTGCAGACAGGAACGGTATCTTTTATTAGACAAGAATACAGTTGGATTTCTGTTATGCTTTTTATTTTAACGACTCAAAACCATGTTATCAAATTATATTTCAAAAGGATATCAGCTGATGTTTGCATGCAGTCTTTGCATCTCTACGCAATCACGTTACTTGACATAAAAGCTAAGCCTAGGTCTACACATCAAACCAGTATTATTAGGTAACATTCAGTGCAAACACAGGAGCAAGAAGACAAAGGAAGAAGAGACAAAATTCGGTGTTCAGCAGACTCAGATGTTCCCAAACACTTAACAAGATGACACAGGATAACATATTGGCCTAGAGTCCCCATGACATTTACCACGCACTTCTCTAGACTACAGACATACTCAATTAGCCATGTTTCCAATGCATGCTCACGAAGGAAGGCTGATGCACAATAATGGGATCAAGGCTGAAATCCAGTTTAACAAGTATATTTTACCATATGGTGGGCATGAATGTCCCCACAAATTTTTTACTTGAAGAATAAATCTGTTCTTCCCTGAAGCCTGGAAGACCTTGGTAACATGTATGATAAAAGATTTGGTGATGGTTACAGTCTCAGCTATTAGCAAATGCAAAACAGAGTCAGGAAAAGGATGTACCATCTTGTGTGAGAAAGACATAGTATACATTGCCTCTTCCTCTCCTAGTCTCCCCCACAAATCCGATAAAAAGAAACCATTATTTTATACTGTGTCTATATGGAGCAATAATCTAAATTTGGTAAAGTCAAAAATTTCACCCAAAATTTTACCACAAAACTTCACTTATTCTACTGCAGCTATGGCACTGATTTATTTTTTCAAATACACAAAAGTGAGGCTGTTCATTTTTCTCAGCCTTGGGCTATCATTTATATAAAGATTTCCCCAAAATAACATTTTATTTCCTTTACTATTCTTTCTCACGCCTTTTCAAAATTGAACTATTAGTAATGCCAGAATGAATGTTCTGAGCAGACTGTAAAACATGCATATTCATCTTTATCAGACTATTTCATTTTTGCTAAACCAACTCTTTACAGTCAGGCTCTATTACAGAGAGCTTGAATAATTAGGGAGAAAATTGAATATGTTATACTGGAAACAACATTTGGTCTAAAGAAAAAAGATCGTTAAGAGATTGACAAACTCCCAAAATTGTGACTAACTCAGGGATTACAAGAAACAAAATTTAAAAAAAACAACCAAAGAAAACATTAGCCCTTTTATCAGACAAGCATATATGCTCCTGAGCTCTGAGAACAGCAATGACACCGATCACTGATTACACGTAGGAGTTTAAAAAGCATATAGGATATAACTAATGGGAACTCAGGGGATTTGGAATCACAAAGTATGGTCACGTCAGTCCTAGTCTAGCATTAAGATAATCTTTATAAGTATGCTACATAAGAAATTGTATCATCAGTCTTTATGAATAAGTATGCTGCATAAGAAGTTGTATCATCAGTCCTTATGAACAATTCGTAGATCCTCTGGATAGAAGGAAAATGGTAATATGCACAACGTAGTGCAATAACGACACTTTTATGAACACCATGCACAACAAAACCATCAAATGAAGTAATTTCTGATGCAAGCCCACCAGCCACATTGGAAATTAAAGAGAGCTTGTAGAAATCCACAGGGATAAACTTTGCCCTAATTAGACAGCGATTCTATTTTTAGCAGTGATGGGTTGATGTATTCGGGGCTTTTTGGCTGATCAGCTGGAGGTTTTAAATTGTACTTAACCAGTTATTTTTAGAACAAACATGAAAAAAAATTACTTATACATTGAATGTATTTCATCAGAGCCATACAGCATTAACTAAGCATTGAAATAATACTCCTGGAGAGAAAGTATCCTCCCTTTACAGATGGACAACTTGCGACACAGTAAGAACGAGGACATGCCCGTCGTGGCGGAGCAGCCCAGCATCCTCGGGAGCTGGCGACGGCCAGATGAGGCACGGGATGTCCTGCTCCCCTGCCCATGCAGGTACCTTTCCTCTTCCTTGTGGGAAGGGAATTTAGCGGGTCTGAAGACTTAACTCATGTTCCTTAAACACACATACAGCAGACGAAAGGTAAAGAATTTCAAAATGAAGGGGAAAAAAAAACCCCTTGAGGTATTATAATTCACTTTTTGACTGAATATGAATCTCTCGAACAGGAAGCGAGCAGGAGGTATCAGCTTGACAGTGTTTAAAGCAAGCCCAACATTTGACGAGCTCATACAATACTGACAGACGTCAGGGCGCAGGGGAGATGAAAGAGACCTGAGAGAGGAGGCAGGCAGCACTGCCAAGAGGCACACAAAGCTTCATGATGCTCCAAAAAGCTCTTTCCACGTGGCCATCTTCACATTCTCCAGCATTAGCTCCTTCCCCTGCTATGTTCATGGATGTATTTTTATCATATGCTTGCGATCAAATAGCATCTATCAAGCTTTTAACTTTTTTTTTTAAGGACATAAGTAATAAAGCATGTGAGGCTTAAAGAGCTCGACTGGTGCAACAGCTAAAAGCAGTCCCAGCAATCAAATATGCTTTGTAAAAAGCTACAGCAAGTGTTGCTGGCAACTGTGTGCCTAACAAACTGGATGCAAACCCTTGCATCTTAGGGCATTTAGCTGATTTAATTCCTGGTACCCAAATAGCCAGTCCTAGATTCAAAGGGTTAGCCTTAGGCAAACCTCAGCCCTCTGCAGGGCCACCGAATCTGCAAACCATTTGGTACAGCAGGCACCCATAAAAACAACAGAAAACAACACCAAAAACCAAAAACAAACTAAAAGGATTGTGAAGAATCAATGCCTTGGTGGAAAGCAAAAAAATCTTTACAAACCCTCCTGACAGAAGTTTCTTGCTTTCTGGCACTCTCCAACAACTCTAGAAAAACAGCTCCTCAGTTTCACATTCACTGTAAGCTCAGAATTAACACCCTTCCCGTTAAAACCACGCAGAGATTGCTGCACATACTTTTGGTATCTTTGTTTCCATCAACAGCCTTTTTCTGTCTCTTCATATACAAATCTCTTGTGCTGACAGTCAGGGAGAGTCTTGTCTTACTATCTGGAACAGCCTCCTCATATCTCCTCACCGCATCAACTCTGAACATACCCATTATGCTCTCTTTTATATCTTAATTTAATTTTTCCTTTGCTGTTATCTAATAGCCGTCTGTAATTATTTTTAATCCAATACGTATTTTGATATACAGCACATATGTAAGACACTAGAGCAGAAAAACACACTTTGCATTACATTATTGGCAGTCCCTGGGCACTTAAAAATACACTTCTGTGTTCTAATTATTCATCTTTACTTTCAATTAGGAAGCCTTCTTAAGAGCAACAAGCAATGTCATACGTTTAACTCTTGATCACTGCTTTGCAATATTTAAACGAGAAGGCAAATAAAGCCAGCTGTATAAGCAGCAAGTAACTCAGAAAAGCCTTTCTATGCCTTTCCGTTTTAGTTCTGTTGCCATACAAAAAGAAAGATAAAGTATTTTGGTTGGTGCATTCTGTGAACCAGACCACCTTCGGGAAGGGGGTGACGCACATTTGGGACAGAAGACAGAGCCGTTAGCAAGATGGAAGCACTTAGATATTACTGCTGGCAGTTGAAACAGAAGCTATTCTTGCTGCCTTACTCCAGCGGCTGGGTCCCATGCATCTGCTGATCCTTCTGAAAACACGGAGGAGATGATGATGATGCTGCCAAAAGCCAGGGGAGAAGGCGGCTTCCAGTCTGGAGCCACAATGGATGGCAGTGCCGGTAACGCTGGTACACCCACGCACTCTGCGAGCAGAGGAGTCACATCTCTACCAGCTTGTTTTACAACTCTTATTAAATGGCAATTCAGACAGAGTTGGGTAGGATTACCCATTTCAGGGCTGCTCGTTAAATTCATTACCATGGTAACAGGAAGAGAAAGAAGTCACCTCCCCACTCCTATTTTCTCTCACAATTCCTTTAATGGATTTAAAAGCCCAAAGAGAGAAGCGCTTTTCCGATACGGAGCAGGAGCGACTTCCCTGCCACCCAAGCAGCTCACTGGAAGAGTCCACACACAGTGGGATTTTCAGTATAAAAACCAAAGCGACCGCCTGACAAAGGCCACCATCAAAAAGCAGCCTTCAGTCGGAAGGCTACAGCATCCCAGCTCTCGTCCTTCCAGAGGAGATGTTCTGCTGAGCCCGCCTTCTGCTCACGTCCACCACCACCGCTGTCAAAAACGCAGTGCCACCTCCTGGACACACACGTTCCGGGGAAGGCCACCTTCAGCCAAGTGGGCCTTCAAGATTAAAACAACAAAAATTATTAAAAGAATTCAAATCCTTATCGAAAGAGTTCATTATTTTTAGTGCATACTTCTAAAAACATTTTGTTTGGTCAGAGTGCTTCAATAAGCGCCCTACAAAGAACTGCTTTTAAGCTCCATGTAGGAAAGAAAAAAAGTGAAACTCAGTTTTACTAACACAGCGCTGCTTCAGTTTATAGTAAAAAAAAAAAAATCTTGAGATGTCAAAAGATGAGCTGATCCGATGCTCACAGATCTGTCATTTTAGACAAAAATTGCTAGGTAATACCCACCCCTGCAAGGTCAAGACTTTCCACCACTCTCTAGGGCACAACATCCAACGTCGAAGAGCATCAGTCAGCTGCTGCCAGGCAGAGGCACTCATTCACTCTTTTTCAGACCACAGAGCAGCAGCTAATCCACTAGCTACAAATACATCACAATAGAACGCAATAATAGTAAAACATTGAGCAAGCAGCAAGAATGGCAAACCTAATTGTCATAAAAATAAGAAATTCCGTGATGGTGTTTTTTGCTTTACAGCCTGAAAGGGCCTTTCTGCATATCGGCACATGTTTCAGCCACATGTTCGTTCAACTTGGGGAAGCTCCTGTTGGCACGACCCTGGTCACCTCCACGTCCTGTGCCACTGGTTTGCATCGCAGGCGCAAGGACCTCGCAACGACTCCGTGCTACAGACCCCTCTCTCTTCCATCATGCTACTTGCCAGTATAGGCACAGCTTCTCGTAATCATTGCTGTGTGCTTAAGATAAGCTGGTTTTATTATTTTTAAATGCACAACCAATGAAAAAAGGAACCTTGTAATACGCTTCTGTCAGCAGCCGAAGGAAAGGTTACACTTCAGCAAAGAGAAGTAGGTTAAAAGAATTGAAACAATACTTTATATCAAATATCATCACATTAACCTGGAATGGTTCACTACAAAATTTTTAATCTGAAGTGTCACATTTACTTGAAAATCATATTTATGCAAGATAAGCCAGTTAGCACTGGCTTCTTTGGAATTATGGCTAAATACAGCCCACCTTCTTTCCAACAGGTCACATACAGGCTTTTTAAAAAGAGTAAGTAAACTCTTGGATTTACAGATCACAGCAGAGGAATGCATCAAATTCCACTAGAAAGAGTAATGACAAAAACATGGACCCATTGCCATGGAAAAGATTAAGCTAATGATGAAGAGCAGTACAAAGTAGCAGTATTTCAATCCAAAGTCACACCCTAGGAAGAACGTTATTCTTGAGGCTTGGATCAACAATATCGCCATATGATGTGTAAACTTTTTAGTATCAATTATATAGTCTCGATTTTTAGAGAAAATTCATATTGACTTGTCACTTTTGTATCTCTAACAACAAACTTTCTGGACTGCTTTTTCATGCAAAGTTACTGAAGTCAACTGTGCTTACAAAATCTGATTTTCCAATAAAATGATTAAATGCAGGTGTTATAGCTGCTACGCAGCCTACCAGTGCCATTCTTTCTTGGTATCTGGAGTTGCTGCTCTGTAAAAAATACAAGTCAAATGGGTGAGCTCCACAAAATCAACTGGAAAGAGCAGCCACCTATATATGTGCCACAGGAAGCACACAAATTAATAGATCAAATTGTCTACGGGTTTCATGTTCAGTCTGTTCACTAGCAAAAAAAGAAAATAAATTAATCTTGAATTTCCAAGCAATATTGTTGAAAACAAGTCTCCTTTCTGACAACCCTCCCTACCTGCTGACATTGTGTCCGAGAAGGACCTCCTCTGCAACAACCCTCACTGAGCAATGCAAAATGCCTTGGTTATGACAAGGCCCATATCAAAGCCATAAACTAGGACATGGGAAATTTAAGTAATTCTTCAAATCTATGCTTCTGTTAATTTCAGAATTACATATTCTGAAATTCTATATTCTGACAGAATACATCCTCCTCAGGCTACTAGGTCAAGACAAATTTGAAGCTGAAGAGATCATTACAAACTTTTTTGTTCTTGCAAAGAGTCACTCAGTCTTTACATGTATTTTGCACTACCTTTTTTTTTTTTTTTAAGAAAAATGACAGTAAAGCCACACAAATTTCAAGAACAAGTTTCAAAATGTTAGCAGAAAAGTAAAATTATTTTTAACTGATTTTAAAACAATCCTTTAAAAAGAGAAGCAGTAAGTAATCAGAGCAACCTCTGCATAGGAGAACACCACAAGAAACCCTTAAAGATCTCCAGGGTGGAGCTACAAGCTCCACAGCACGTGCTGACTTGTAACGATACACGTGGACACACTGGAGATCGAGAAAAATTAGGCTTTGAAAAGAATCAAAACCTGTCTTCCAAATATCCATTACATAGGGAAAATAGCTTTTCAGTTTTTTCTAGTCTTAAATATATTCTTGGCCTCAGTCCTTCAAGGAGTGCCATTGCCACCTCAAGTCTCACCACGGCTGCAGTGGGGAAGAAAGCTGAGTAAGGCGTAATTCCGAGTCACGGGAAAGCATTGTTCTTCTGAAAGCTTCAGAAGGTAACAAAGAAACAGAGACAACCTGACAGCTTTCATTTACTTTTTAATTCACTTTCCTGAAAAGGAAAGATGAACAAAAGTGACGTTACTTCTCATAAATTTCTCAAAACATAGCTGTATAACAGGCTGGAGAAAGGATGTATTTCATTTTTTTAACTCTAATTAAGGTACTAAGCACATATTCCGTCTCCTAATTTGACAGCCACCTTTACTCCAGCACTTCGCCTGTAAGAAGAGAAGTTTAACATCAAACCTTGCAACTTTCTTCCTCAAGAAGGACTTGGTGTTCCTGCTATCTGCTATTTTCTGGCATCGTTTGCACGGGGAATGGCACCTATCCACAGGGTGCTGCACAAATGATGGCTCCTGGTTGCCAGCAACTACAAAAACCTCATTGTGATCTTGAATTCATTGGAGGTATGAAACTGGGACAACAAAAGGCAAACCTGACCAACTAAAAAAGGGTGCATTTGTGCATTCAGATGGTGGAAAGCCTTCCTCCTATTTATTTAACACAAACCTCCCCGCAAATTAAGCCTTCAGGCAAGAGCATCCAACTGGTTTACCTTAATAATGGAGGAAAAACCTGGGCTTTCCTCATTACTTAAGCGTCATGCTTCTTTATTCCACATAAGCACATTAAAGATGCAGCAATTCTCTTAAGGCTAAATGACACACAAAATAATCCAAGACTTCGCGCCTGAGGTGCAGACAGAAAGCACATTCCCCTCCTAAAATGCAGGATCTGCTATGTTTGCTTCAGCACCACAAGCATCAGTCCTTGTCTTTGCTACGGGATGCGGCTAAAATTCCTGTTTTATCTTTCTGTTTCAGCAGCTATTGATGGGTTTAAATTAAAGTGGGGACGGATTAAAAATCAGAAACAGAAAGGGGCCAGGATGCTGTGCTGCAAAGAGCAGATTTCCAACAGGTCTCTAGATTAGGAGGATTCGTGGGCCAAGAAAGACCTTGTAAGAAGAGACACGGTAGTATGTAACTGCGTGTGTAACTACAGTGCATCACAGGAAAAGAGCAAGAGAAAATGGAAGGGTGTCAGCGAGGTCCGAAGCCCCTGTGAGCGCAGGAAATCTGTAAGATAAATGTTCTAAGGAGAGTGCAGCACACCCAGCGCTAGAAGAGGATGGGAAAAGCCCAGTGGATCCGACCAGGCCAAGCTTGGGGGCAGATTTCCACCTCAGCAGTAGCTGTTGCTCAGCCTAAAGGGAAAGACGGGGTAGGCAGGACACACCTGCTAGCCACTTTGATGCCGTGAGGATCTGCAGCAGACCTGGCTCCTCGTCCTGCCTTTCCCTGCGGCCAGCCTCCAGTGAAGCAGAACAGAATAAAGAGAAGATTCAGAAGCTGCAATTACATCTTTAAAAGAATAATTCTTCCTAGTCAGGAGGACCAACAGGAGCACTTAAATGTGGGATGGTTACAACATACGCACAGTACAAATGCAGTGCTGTCCCCAAGCCTCCACATGGCCCAGTGGCCCTCTGTCACAAACTTCTCTTACCAGCTCCAGAAATTCTGACTTGAACTCTCCCCAAACTTATCAAGAAGAATCTTAAAAAACACTTCTTTGTCCACATTATCCTGTTTGGAAGTTTGTTCCACAACTTCCCTCCTTGGACAGTTTGGGACCTTTTAATGTCTGACTTCAATTAATTCAGAACGCACTCATAACCATTCATCTTGTGCCAATACTCTCCTTGGACTTCAGCAGGTTTCCTCCTTCCTTGTGGTATTTACCTCCCAAGTCACCAGCTAGACTAAATAAGCCATGCTTTTGTAATCCCTCTGTATACGACCAGCAATTAACTTTAAAATATTTTAAAGTCTGAAGGTCCAAATAAGTTCCACAAGTGCTTCAAATGCCAAAAAACATTTTCTGAATTTTTTTTTTTAAATATAGCTAGAAAAAAGTGGGATGCTCTAGAGGACTGGAAGTCAGACAACACTGGGATAGTATTAAAAAAAGATGCCTGGGGTAATTATAGATTGTTTTGCCAGCCATTAACCACAGGCAAGATCACAGCTGCGACAAGACTCTGAATAAAAGAATTAATAAAATTTCCATCTCTTAATACCAGGCAACAGGCTTTCACAGGGAATGGGTCTCCCATTTGACAAAGGTTTATGGCATTTCCACAGAAGTGTCTTCTGCACAAATGCTGTTGGGGGGAAAAAAAGGCCAATGTAGAAGAGTGACAAGCATAGACAGTACAAATCTGGTAATGCAATACTTAAACAATGTGAAATCATTACTATGCTTAAACCACTGAAAAATGTATGAAGATATTTATAGGTTCCAAGTATGTGCATGCTGTTTCAAAGACCACTTCAACATGAAATTCTTTCAATGCTTATGAATCCAATCAGCTGTGCATGCTACTTTTTACATCTGTTTTAATATTCTCTGGCCTGCACGCTTTTACTGTTTAAAATTAAGTGTTGGCTTCTTGCTGCAATTTGACAGAGATTCACTGCCCTCTACTACTGCTTTGCACAGCAATCACCACCTGTATTGTACTTGCAGTCCTCGAGATGATGGAGGGGGTTAATAGATGTTGTTTAAAAGCAAACATTAGCAGGTCAAGGAAAACAGCAGATGATCTTTCTACCTATGATCCATTTACCAGCAGGCTCTCTTCGGGATTGCAGTGCTGTGTGGATTGAGCAAAGGGGTCCTGTTGCAGCCTGCAGTAAAGAGTTAGATGTGGAGCAGAAAGGCAGAGTGTGCATTAAATGCTCATGTGAAAGCAAAACCAGAGTCTAAGGAAAAGCTGTGTGTTAATTATACAGTTCTTACAGTAGATGACTCAGTTTTCATAGTGTTAAAGACTGGACACCACCTGAGTAAACTAATGGACTACAAGCATCAAGTCTTTTTGTCTGTGTGTATTTATACTGCACTGTTTGAAAAGCACAAGCTGAATCCAAGTACTGAAAGCTAGGCACATACAAAGGTCTATCCTGCCCTCCACATTTCCAATCATCAGCTAAAGATTTACGGAAGGAGAGGTTCAATAATAACTGGTTTCACAGTTGAATCTATACAACTCGCCTTGTCACCACACCACCTCAGGGCAAAACCCCCACGTGCCCTGGGAAAGGCTTGCGTACCTGCCGGAAGAGATTTTTATCTAATGCCTGATTACATTCACCCTGCTTCACCCACTGCCATTGGACTTCTTAAAAATTTAACGGAAAAAATAGGTGCCCACACCCTCTTCTATGACCAAAAAAAGCAAAGCAAAACCACAGCAAACAATAGGCATTCATTCTGCAGGTTCTGTGCCCGTGCCATTTGGTGATGTCCTCAGAGGCGGTCAAATGAAACAGCTCCAAGGAGTGGAACAACACGCTTACACAACGTGGTGCACAAATGTATTTACGGGCAATCTCTGAAACACAGAACCAAGAGCTGGGGTACGCCACTCTCCCCCCATGGGTCGGCACAGCAGAAGTTTCTCTGAGGTTTCCATTTGCCCCCTCTGCAGCAAACAGAGCCAAGAAACAAGTGGGGTAGGAAGTGCGAGCAAAGCCTTTGGAAATTCACTTTGCTTTTATATATGCTGCCCCCTTCCAATGTATTTAGATTGCAAATACATCCAAGCAGAAACAGTGTTTTACTTGGTGCCCAAGTACAACATTACACAACAGGACCGTAGCAATAGGTGGAGCAGCTGCATGATACTTAAAAGAAAAAAAAAAGTAGATCTTCTGTAGGGGATCTTCAATATTTCTGAGCACCTGGCTAACTTCAGTGACAATGTTATTATCCAGACCTATAGTCTTCCCTTCATTATGTTCAATTTCATTCCATACTTCCAGGCATGGTTAGAAGTGATTCCCATTCCCCACTGCCTGACAGAGCGAGGCCGGTCCTGTGCCAGATGCTGTTGGCCATGCTCAGCCATGGACGTATCTTTCCCCGCCTCTGTACCTCTCCTTCCTTCAGCCTGACGTAATAAAGGTGTCATTTAATCACAGAATCACAGTTTGGTTGGAAGAGACCTCTGGGAT
>NW_009602091.1:0-13518 GCF_000690535.1 Cariama cristata
GTCAGACTCCTTGTGACCTGAGAAGTGCTTATGCAAAGGTAACTGATCTTGGGGAAAAACATGATTACTATCAGACAATTCTTGTCAATAACTCATCATAATAATGTTCATCATTGCTGTTCTCCAAGCATTTCCAAGTCATACACTCAAGACCCAGAAACATTGCCTTGACCAAAAAGTACATTCCTCCCCAATGACAGAAAGGGAGAGTGACAGAGAGTGAAAGAGAGAAAGCGAGAGAGAAGAAGAGGAGGGGGAGGGCGAGAAGGGGCAAAGGGGAGGGAGATTGAGAGAAAGAAATTGAAAAAGAGCAAAAAGTGAGAAAGGGAGAAGAAAGAAGGCAGGCAGGTAGGAAGGAAGGAAACAAACAATTAAATGATCATCATCTAGCTGTTGGTACCTGACCTTGGACTTTGAGTCTGCTGCTTTTGATCATCTGTGAGAGCATTTGTTATTTTCAACATCAGCCCTCTTCAAGTAGTTGGGTCACGGCGCATGTAGCTGCTGTTCCTAGGTGCAGAATCATGGCTTCATTGGCCAGAGGTGTGATAAGAAGAAAGGGATGCAGGGAACTTGCTTGGGAGCAACTGTAACAGCTGTACCTGCACTCCGGAAGGGAAATCCACACTGCTCTTGTGAACCCACTACCCATCCACCCATTTCATACCTGTTTCCTTAGTACCTCAATGTCTGTCTCACTTTTTTAGTGCCTTGGGAAACAGATCTGTTCTCTGAATCTCTGCTTTGTCCTGGCACTGCAGGAGAGGCAGGCTGGCAGGCAGGCAAGCAGGCTGTGTCTGGTGCCTCCTCACACCCCAACTCTTAGTGAGCGATGGTGCCAAAAGAAATGGCTGAAAACACTGAAGGGAGGTGCACCTTGGGAAAGCAGAGGTACTGGTGGGGACTGGGAGGGAGGCTAGAGTGTGGGACATTCCTGGGAGAGCAGAGAGGGTGGGTTCACATATTGGGCATTGCATGATATACTACTGTGCAAGGTCGTAACGCTTTTAAATACAGAGATCCTAAATGTGAAGACCCTCATGGCAGACATATTAGCGAGTGAAGAGAGTATTAGAATTTAAGCTGGGCTGGAAGTTTTCCCATTGTTAAGTGCTCTTGGAAATGTTTAGAATTTCCTCCTCTCTTGGTATGTGAAATCACAGTATTCCAAAACTCTTTTAAATGTTTGTCCCATCCTGAAACACACCTGCCTTGGGTAGCCAAAACTCTGGCCTTAATGAAGGATGGACTATGTCCATGCCTCCACATTGCAATACAGAACCACTGAAATCAAACAAGGAAACAGGATGAAAACAGAGAAAACCTGTTTTTCCTCGGGGTGATTTCAGACTGTAGATAAACCCTCATGGAAGCGAGAGGGAAATGGGCATGAAAAAGATAATACAAAATAACCCACAATAGTTCTGTATGTAACTGCATATACCTTATTCTGTTGTCAGGAGATCTTCTGGGTGTTCAAGATAGTGTTTGGATCATAATTGATTTATGACAGAATCTAAGAAGAGTATAGCCACAGCTCAGACAAAGGATGATATGCATGTTCCTTCCATTCACAGAATTCAGAAGCAAGACATCAAACCCATATTAATTGGCTGACATTATGGCATCTCTGTTGTCTGTCAGCAATTGCAACTGATCAAAATGTTCTCAGACCTTTTCTGGGGGAGTACTCACTTTCTCAAGCTTACATTATACTAGTAAACCTGATTCCCTTTGCTCCAAATCCTCCTCCTTCTTCAACTCCTTCTACCACCTGTTGCCTCTCTTTTTGCCTGTTCTACCCACAGACCACCCAGCCTTCTCACCCCACTCACCTGCTCTGTAACAGGAGCTCCTCAGCTGCTTTGGTGAGTGATGGAAAGGGCATTCTTAATGTCACATCCTCATCAAGGACTCACTCTCCAGTTCTCTTCCATTGATGCTTGCTGGAAAGATAGGAGAAGCCTAAGTAACCATGCAACTTTAACATTCATTTAGCACCTGTCCAGGTATTATTTTTTACCTTCTTCTGCATGTCACAGTTAAGTGGTGCTAAGCTATCTTTGGAGTCCATGTCACCCTCTTCCTGCTTTGTCTTCTGAAAGACATTGTAAGTGTGAAACATTGTACATAATTATCGGGCAGACTTCTCTACACCATTAATCTATACTACAAATGCATTGCAAAAATTAACCTTGGAGCGGAGTCAAGAGACTGCAATTAGGAGAGAAAAAGATCTTCACCCTCCCTCCATGCTTTGGTGCATGGGACTCGGCAATCTTCATAAATCACTTCTAGCCCCAGAAATTCTAGCTTACCTTTGCCATGGCCAATGTCATGAAGGGCCAAAATTGCCCTGTAGCCACTTTGTATGTCTGCCCCTGAATATTAAGTTTCTGGTAGTTCTGTTCATCAATCTGTTTTCCTCAAAAATCAATTAATATCTCTAGTCTTATCTCATGCTCATTATGGGAATTTTTTTAACTACATAGCACCACTCTGCCACGTTGGAGTAGACACTTCCTGCAGAGAATATTAAAAACATGCATTTCATTTGCCAACAGGAGAAAGAGAAGTTTTAACAAGGAAAGTGTATCCTACTGTCTCCAGAGTCCAGTGTCCAGCTGTGTCTTAGTGTTGGGAAGTGTTGGGACGAGAAGTCTTGCTCTGAACTATCAGTGTTTCAGTAATTCTGTTTCTTCAGTGCTAACATTCCTGGGAGCTCTCGTTTTATACAGAGGACAGCAGAAATGCTGCTGTGGTAGAGACTGGGCATTCCCTGTCAGACAGTCTCTCAGGGATCCACAGGGTACACTTATCCCTCCAGCATGTCCTGCGCATACTGAGAGCATGGTCCACAACAGTGCTTGCAAGCTGCAAATCCCATGGGGAATATTTCTCAAATAAAGAGTTGTACTGAATAATCCATAGATATATAAGATCTGGCCACTTTATTTGTTGTTTTGTGTTTTGTTTTTGTTCTTGGTTTTTTTTTCTGGAGGCCTTGGTAGTTTTAGTTCTTTCTGAATCACAGTTTACTCTTTTATCTGACAAGATTCATGTCTGGTACAGCTAAGCACAAAGAAGAAAATATATTTTTCATAGTGGGGGAGTAAAATCGTCTCTGTGAGTAAGGTTGGCAATGGCTGTCAGAAGACATGTTGGTTCTTATGTTAATCATTCAGAGACATCTACTCTGCTGTGATAGTAAAGGTTCTGCACCAATGTGATTAAGAGAAAAATTATTTTTAAATTAAAGCAGCTGATGGAGCTAGCTCTAGATTACCAGAAACCCCATGGGAGTAGCGTGTGAGTTTTTGGTTGCAGTGAAGATTTCAGGAGCATTTAAAAAGCCAACCGATGACCAGGCTGCAAAAAGAGCACAGTAGAAAATAAGACCTCTGCAGAAAAGTTGATTTTTTACTGCAGAGCAATTACGAATATTCCCTTTTCTTTAATATATATTGGAATTTTTGGAATAAACAGAAGAGTAACAATGCACCAGGAACAGATGGTACTCACCTGATATTGCTAAATGTATTAAAATCTGAAGAAATTTAATGATTTTCTGGGGCATATAACAAGTGCTTGAATCAATGCCAGAGAAATGGAAATGGCAAATGTAACAGCAGGCTTTAAGAAGGACTCAGGAGTGAATCTGAGAATATATCCTACCACGTGTGATTTCTGTATCAACAGATACTGCTAAAAAAGGAATAAAGAAAATACACTGCATAAGCACCAGCACAGCTTCTGTAGAATAAAGTCATGCTTTATAGGCCAGCAAGTGTGTGCAAAAAGGTGTCCTGCATCAATGCTGGGCACCTCAATGTTCTCTCTGAAGAAGTGCTTAGGCTGCCTTGCTCCTCCATCACCCATGTGTTGATAAGCACCTGTATTTGAGTGGGGTATTGTCAATGTGATCTCATCACAGGAACCTCAAACGTAGAACAGCAGATGCAACAGTTCACAGTACAGTGTAATATTGGCTGGAGGGTCATTGTGAAGGTGCTTTTAGATGTGGCAAAGACAAAATTGCACATCTTTGACTCACTAGTAAGCCTCTAAATCCATATAGCTGGCCTTGCATCTTGCATACTCTTTGGTACTGGCACACCAGCTTTCAAGAAGCCCTTACTTCTCTCACTTTTCTGCCTTTAAGGCAGGCATACAAATCAGAGCAGTGCAAGTCATGGAAGAAGGTCATTGCTAGTCAGTGCTTTCTGGAACTATGCCTCTGCTGGAAAAATTTAGTGGCAGCAAAATAAGGTTACTGCCACCTCTCTGCTTAAGGCCAATTCCACTCCAGTGCAGAGCTATAGCTGTTTAGATCTAAAAAAATTAAAAAATGTTAGCAAAGAAAACAGAATTGTCAATTGATGATAGCTCATTGTCCCTCTATTTAGATGAAAAACACTTGTCCATACCACTGTTACTTTCATCCCAGGCCTAATACCCTTCTGTTTGCCTGGGACAATAGAATTCAATGTAGGCAGTTCAGCTGTGAAGAAAGTTCAAAATAGAAGAGGCTATGAGAGATAGGCACCGTCTTTTGGGTAAAGTTATTTTTAACTTTGTCAGTTCCTTTAGTCAGTTCATGTGCAGTATCAGAAATAGTTGCACTTCTCTACATAGGAAGGCAGAAGCTTGAGATAAGAATTTGCTTAACCAATATTGCTGTCAAAACACCTCACAACCATTATCAGAATTAATCAAAGTATTGAGCGTGAGTCATCCTCAAACATCTTCAAATCAATGTTACTAATGTTATCAGGGATTTCTATCCTGATAAGCACATGGAAAAAAAGCAGGAATGGATTCCCAGCAGAACAGCCTCCTAAAGGTTGTAGGTATAAGTATCCCAGAAAGAAAACAAACAAACAAACAAACAAACAAAACCAAAACCAAAACCAAAAAAAGACAGAGTCCACACTGAGAAGTGTGGGGTACAGTAAGAAATCAAAGTGAACTGCACTTTAAGAAAGGAATTAAAACAAAGCATATAAATAAAACAAGAATAGAGAATTAGATTATCTGTGAAATTAAACCAGGCAGAAATTAAAAATAAGTTAGTACAGCCTCTTGGTTGAAGAGCAGCATAGGCTTGCAGTGCCAAATGGCCTTCTGACGCCAAGGAAAACTTCATTGGACACAGTGCAGAAACAGCACAAATTTGCTATACAATTCCTGCAGTCAGAAAACATTATCACAAAAGACCTGGGAAAGAAAATCCCATGGGATATCCATACAGGCATGGCCAAAGGCTGTGATTTCTAACTCACAGATGTGTGAACGGAGCAGGTTCCAGGTGGCCCAATTATTTTTCTGAACTGAGGAAAGAGTAATGTCATAGCATGTTTGAGATCAGGCACAAGATAGATGCCAACACACATCAGGCAGGAACCCAGTCTCCAAACGGTAGGAATGGGACTGACCTCCATCAGGAACATACATACTGAAGCAAAGTCCAACACAAGGGAAGGAATATTCAATTCCAATTTGTTTGCACTTTTGCATGATCCAGTCATCTAGCCCTTGCTGAACAATGTGGAAGAGTTTTATCCACATGAATGACAGCAATGGATCCATCATGCTGTACAGTAAAGCAACAGCATGCCTATCTTCACTCTAGAAAGGCATGCCCAGAACAATGACAGATCTGGTGACAACTGCAAAAAACATATGGTCATCAGAGAATTGGAGCTGCTGGGACTCAGACATACAAAACACTTCTGGGAAAATCATAGGCTGCAGGTTTCTTCAGGTTTCAACAAGGAGAGGAAGGAAGGAGGAAAGGAGCTAGGGATGCCAGTATTTTACTAGAGAAAAAAAAAAAAAAAAGTAACAATTGTTTAACAGAACTGTAAGAGAAAACATTGAACCACCATCCTAAAAATTATATCCATAAAAACATTAGCAAAATATTGCTTTGTACAATGGCAGTAAGTAGTCAAACAAAGGTTATCTGAGGGAAAGTTCTCCCATTCCTTCAGACATCTAACACCTATCCAGTCCCTCTTCAGGAAGGCTTTCCAGAGCTGCATTCTTACAAGCCATGAGGAACACATTATGTGGCCTGGGGAGACTGGGATCCAGGGACTGCTACTGGGCACACTAAGTGTCTACACCCAGGTACTGGCCGATTCACTTTGTACATATGTGTATCTATTTTACCACTACTGGACCTTCATCCTGAACTGTCAGAGGGGAATGGGATGAGGTCATTTGTGCTGTTTGTATTTATGTAAGTGCTGAGTGTGTTCACCTGTGCTGATCTTTGTGGCCAGTTGTGTATACATGTACATATGTGTTGCGTATGTGTGCTTCACGTCTATGTGCCTTCTGGGAGTACATATTCAGCCTCAGTACTTGGTTAGACCTAGGCTTCGAAGCATGGCAGTCTTGCCTCTGTCACACTGCCAGATTCAGCCCTATTCCCTGACAAGAAACACCTCTGGAATAAAGTCAGCAGGGAAACTGCTGTTAAAGTGGAAAACAGTCAGGTATTAAGCATTACGAGGTGGGAAAAGGAGTATTTCCCTACCAGCCAGCCAGCCTGCCTGCCAACTGATCCCCTTCAACTGGCAGGGCTACAGGAGCTTTTGCGGTTCAAAATATTCTGGCAGTGTCTGAGATAACAAGTGAATGACAAGCATTGGAAAGCTCCTCTGGTTGACCTGGCTGGGAAGGCACAAACCTCACTATTCCTTTTCCATATTAGCCACATGTGTTACTTGCTCAGCGCTGAGAAGGAGGAAGTTTGATGGAAAGCAAATTGATCAAAATAAAAGGTAGAGGAACTGACCAGAATGAAGTGTTTGTGATCAATATGCAACCCAATATGCCCTGATAGAACCATCAGTAAAAGCCTTTTGCCATAGACCAATCGGCCATTTGGGACATTTCCCAGCAGCAGAGATGGCAGAGCATTTGGATCAAGGCAATACAAAATGCAGGTGTGTGTGGGAACCCCTGAACATTGCCAGAGACACACATACTCACACATACAAACAACCTCTTGCACACTTGTATACAGCCTAAAAAGGCGGGGTTGTCATCTGCAATTTGACAGTCACAATTCAAGAAACACCTTTCCAGCATTTTCTTCTCTGAGTATTAAGGTCAAACCCCACTCTATCTTTCTGAGAAGACAAAGCTGTGCTAGTATCAGCATCCAGTCTGTACCCTGTCCTGGCTGCGAACTACTTGCTTTGTGCATGCCTCCCTCCTACTGCACTGACTGTGCTGGAAGCAGCCTGAGTGCTGTGCATAATGTGGAAGCCAAACTCTTCGGTGTCAAACTTCCTTGTTATGGAGATAATCCACTATTTAGTAGATGCCATGCCACAGGCTGTTCCCAAACAATCCAAGTAGATATTGCATGTGTGGATTGTTTCCTGGGCGTGTTAACAAGCCCTTTGCCACTGGCAGGACTGCTGCATGTGCGTTTCAGCTGAGGACATGAAGGAACTGCTGCTTTGGCAAGAGTGAACTGATGGAAGCCCAGCACCTTCCCCTGAGCTAAATGCAAGCCACTGTCAACAACAGCCCAGTCTTCTCCAATCCCTGTGGTACATTGTCAAGTTCCTGACAACACAAGTCACTTTTCTGCAATACTTCTGTGATCACTGATCACATGCTGTTTTCTCTGGCACTGATGTAGAATTCCTTGCTGAACAGGAATTCTGAACAGAAGGAGGACAGAACTCATTTGAGCATGAAATATGTTGCTAAGTGAAATCTTCCATGATAACATTCAGATATGGATGATAAAACTTTCCCCCTTATTTTTCCTGAGTTAGTGCCTCTTAAAACCACTGACAGTGAAGACTCAGAGGATAGAGATGCTGCCACAGACACTTCTCATGAGTCCAATACAAAATGATCCTGGCTGTCTATGGAAATCTGGTGCCACATAGGAGACCTACCTCCTGTTGTACTACACAGAGAACAGGTAAGTGTTAGTCCAACAGGATTTAAGGACTTTTTCTGCTGTTCCACAGCCACACTTTTGCTACCAAGGAAGGAAATGAGTCCACTTCCCAGTACAAAAGCAGCAGTGGAGAAGTCTCTCTCTGTTGAACATTTCTATCCCATAAGGAGAGGAAAATGTTTACTCCCTGGCACACAGCAACCTCTTTTCTTACCATAGAGAGCTATGAATGTTGTTATGTGAGAACCGGGACGATGAAACAGAAAAAAATGGTGAACATGGTCATGGTCAACAGTGCCCATAGTTCTCTGAGGAAAAACTAGCCCGTCTAAACATTCACCCAGAGGTTCCCTCCCAGGAAGGTTTCAGATGGCAAGGTAATGCCAAGGCAAATACAGAGGAGAAATGTTAGAATACCATAAACGGTGTGGGGCAGGCATATGTGAGTATGGCTGTAAGGAGAACCATTACTTTAAAGGAACTTGTAACATCTAAAACAAATGTATAAATCACCAAGTTCTTATCTTTGGCCCAGATCATATTCCCTGTGCAGCTGGTGGAGCCAAATGCTTCACTCACTCCCCAGAGACCTCTAACCTCCCCCTCAAATTTTACAATGTCAGCGAAAAATTAGATTCTTTCTTCTGAAACCCGACCCCTGAGAGCAGTGATATCAATAACCATAAAAAAAGGCACTTCAGCTGGGGTCCTCAGAGATGTGTTTGTATTGGAATCGCTGAGCCAAGAGATTTTCATACCAAATCAGGCTTCACTGGTTCCCCCAGTATAGGTGAGTTCATTTTGAGGGGAATATCATATGCTTTATGTACACCGGGGAGACAGACAATTTCTTCATCTCTGCAACACAAACATGAATTAGAATGAGAGATATTTCCAAGCACCCTGCAGGGGTCCTTCCCACTGGAAAAAGCATTCAGTGTCATCTAGCACAGGCATCTGAAATGTCCTTCAGCATTCGAAAATGCCCAGTCAGCCTTGGACCCTTCAAGTTGGAGAGGAGACAGCCAGCAAATGTAAGATAAGGTCTGTAAAATCAAGAGAGGACAACAAGAGGGAGTGGATGGATGACTGAATTTCCCTGCACAAGAAGTAGGAGCATCAAGTGACATTAGCAGGTGGCCAAAGACAGAAGGATGGGATTCTTCAAACCACTCATAGCTAATCTGCACAGTTCCTCACCACCAACGGAGTGGCCGCTGAATGTTTCCATTCATTCAAAAAGCTGCCACAAAAATCCATGTGAGGAGAACCAGATGCAGACTACTGACCCCACACACAACAAATGAACCAGGATTGGGATGTGCCTGAGCCAGAAGCACCTGGGGTATGGGGCAGTGTTCAGGGAAAGCCTCAGCGCATCTGCGTATTCTCATAATTCCTGTACTTTGTCAGCCTCAGACACCACTGAGGCTTTCAGCCACTGCTCAGGAGACACTGATCTAGGCTGGTCTTTGGGCTGAGTCAGAGCAATTGCCATGTCCTGACATGCGGGTCACAACACACCAACATACAGCAGCAAAGCAAGTAGGTCCCCCTTGGGGTCAGCACCTGGTAAAAAGGCCATGCCATGGAGAGCCTGGAGCTCAGATGCTGCTACTCCAGAGCCAGCACAGGCTCTGCTTCCTGGGAGGGAGGCTGCCCCTCTGTTTGCACAGACAGGCAGGCTGAGCACATGCAGCAACAGACAAAGCCACTGCTTGTGGCTGTGGGTGGAGCCTGCACTTGGGAGACAAACCACTCTGTGCACTCATGCCATGGCTGCCGAGCCATGGCCTTGGGTGTTCACTGGGTTCAGGTGCTGAGGTGTGACTGCAGCACAGCTGGGCCTGCACACAGCTGAGCAAATCCCACTCATGGGCTGCTTTTGGCAGTGGGGACACACCAGCAGGGCTTTCAGCAAAGCTGCTGGGGTTTATCATAGATCCTGGGTTACTTCTTCAGTGCCTGGCCCATAACCTCAGTGTTAATGCTATCTGACTAGCGAGATACAAACTAACTTGGGTGTGCCAGGCTGTTGTTGCATGTCTGTCCTGCAGTCTGCAATGTCATGCAGAGGTGCCTAAACCCACTGCATGCTGTTTCTTGCCTAAGTAGATGAGCCTTGCTGTGCTGCTTAGCCTGCTTTGTAACAGGGATCATGAAATCAAACAGAATAGCTGAGATTGGAAGGACCTCCAGAGGTCTTCTACTCCAATGCCCTACTCAATCAGGCCTAATTAGATCAAGTCGCTCAGGGATTCGTCCAGTCAAATACTGAACACCTCCACAGATGGAGCCTCTCTGGACAATCTGTTCCTGTCTTGCATCACTCTCATGGTAAAATTAATTTTCTTTATATCCAATCTGAATTTCCCATGTTCCAGCTTGTGTCCACTCTTTGTCATCATAGCTGTAGATATCAGTAAGGTCTCCCTTTAGCCTCCTCTTCATCAGATTGAACAAACTCATTTCTTTTAGCTTCTCCTTATACATCATGTTCTCCAGTCCCCTGACTATCTTGGTGACCGTAAGACTACGAAACAGTCCTTAGAAACCAAAGTCTCACCTAGAGTTATTTGTGACCATGTTATGTTCTTGGCCGTCTTACAGTGCTTTTGTAAAAGCAGTTCTTCAGATCAACACATTCTTTCCTTCCACTGGAAGAAGCCCTCCTCATGTATCCTTTCTCACTGAAGATTTTGATTTTGACTAGACTAAACAAACCAAACTCTTTTATTTGCTACTTTTTAAGTCAGTAGTTAGTTTTCTAGATCACTTTTTTTCCTGCACCAGTTACAGCCTGAATAAGCCTCCATTTTTTGTGCAGAAAAGTACAACTCGCATTTTAAAGGGGCTCATACAGCAGCTTTAACATTTCCACAGCTGTACAAGAACTATTTCAAACTCCTGATCATATTAGGGATCATATTGGTGACTTACAATTCTGCTCTGACTTCCTAGGGCAGAAGGGACTGGTAAATCTTCTTTATATCATGTCTAGAGAGGTGACAACACTATCTTCCAATGCCTGGGCTTGCAGTGCTTGAAAAACTGAAAAAGACACTCTGAACTGAGATTTATTCCCGTCTCCACAATTTTTCATGACTCTGTATTACAGAGCAAAAAAAAACCAAAACTGGACACAACTCTTTCTTACACTTTCATCTTCTTGCCATAAGCCTTCTGCCACTTACAGTTTAGACAACTACAGCATAACTAAGCCAGGAACTACCAGTGGGTAGGACTGCCCACACTAGTATCTCTGACATACCAAGGCATGACCTACAGAATATCTATGGTTCCTATAATGTCATAGACAAAGCGAAACTAAGCTTGTTGACCTCTGAGTCAAAGATCAGCTTGTGTCACATTTTTAATGTAATAATACAGACAAAGCTTGAGTTTGTATCAAGGATCTACATTCTTTGGTGGCCACTACATCACCTATTCTAATATGATGACCCCAAAAAAGAAATTTTGCTGTTTATGTAAGCTCCCAAGCACTGCACTCCCCTAAGGCACTCATGTGCCTGAAACAGAACTGCAGGAAATGTACTGTTGGGAGAAAGCAATAATGAAAATTCTGAGTTATAGCTCATAATAAGGCATCTAGCTAACTGCTCTTTCAGAAAGCTTGTGAGAAAAGATCAGAGTTGAGTAGACTGCTCACTATTTACCGCTGTCAGAAACTTGTTCAAACCCAACTACAAGTTGTGTTCTAATGCCAAATTTTTTTCCTCCTTAAAGACCCAGTAAGTTTTGGGAAAATATGCAAATGTGCAAGTCTAAAATCTGTCAGTCTCACAAAAAATCTGTGCAAGTGGGTGATGCTGAAGACTACCTGAGGCAAAACAGCATTTCAGAAAGGGGCACAGGAAACCTACAGACTGTCACAGCATCCCCACCTGGGCCACCTCCACCAGCAGCTTCACCTCCATTAGTGCAGCTGCTCAGCTAGGCTCTTACCCAGTTGTATCATACCCTGGTGGCCATTATAGAGAGGAAAAACAACTCTCTCAGCAGCATAGGAAGGGTATTCCTTTGCAGTGACTGGGAACACCCAGCAATGGTGAGTACGTAGAGATGGGTAACAGAAATCGCATTTGGTTTGTGATTCAACTGTATATTGCAATTGCCTTATTGTGTTTGTATTGTGATTTCATCATACTGCTGTATCACATAGCTAAATCAAAAACTCATGTAACATCAAGTATTTTCAAATAAGTAAATTTGGTATTAAACATTAAATCCTCCTCATACGGAATATCTAAAAGGATCAAAGAGTATTGGTCTCTGACATAATCTCATAGGAGGTGCTGTTGTGGTTTAATCCCAGCTGGAAACTAAGCCCCACACAGCTGCTCACTCCCTCCCTACTCCCAGCTAGATGGGGGAGAGAATCAGAAGAGTAAAAGTGAGAAAACTCATGAGTTCAGATAAAGACAGTTTAATAGGTAAAACAAAATCTGCGCACAGAAGCAAAGCAAAACAAGGAATTCATTCACTACATCCCACAGGCAGTCACATGTTCAGCCATCTCCAGGAAAACAGGGCTCCATCAAGCGTAACGGTTACTTGGGAAGACAAATGTCATCACTCTGAATGTCCCCCACTTCCTTCTTCTTCCTCCAGCTTTATATGCTGAGCATGACATCATATGGCATGGAATATCCCTTGGGTCATTGGGGTCAGTTGTCCCAGTTGTGTCCCCTCCCACCTTCTTGTGCACCCCCAGCCTCCTTGCTGGTGGGGTGGGCTGAGGAGCAGGAAAGGCCTTGACTCTGTGTAAGCAGTGCTCAGCAGTAATGAACACATCTCTGTATTATCAACGCTGTTTTCAGCACAAATCCAAAACATAGCCCCAATACTAGCTACTATGAAGAAAATTAACTCTATCCCAGCCAAAACCAGCACAGGGGCCCACACATGGATCTGTTGTGGGAAGGCATGATGAGAGTACGCTGCTTGTCACAACAGATAAAAAGAAAGTAGGCTCTAGCATGACTTATTTTTTACTGAAGAGCTGATGACATTGCTGAACCTGTATGGAAGGCAAGTCCCTCTGGGAACCTAGGTCAACAGGAAAGAATGGGAAAGAATGTGAAAGAATAAGAATTTGATGAAAGAAAAGTTGGAAATTCACTTGCTTTTAGAATTCCAAACTACTATATTCTGAAGTCTGCCATGACTTAAATGCTGGTCACACTGTTTATTTTATTTGAGTTTGTCTTCCACAGACCATAAAGCAGCTGGGGAAGGCCACAGTCCTTTTTTTCTTCTGCATTCAGATTGGTAAATCTAGGTAATTTCATCCTGCTCCCATTTCCTAATATAATAACTCACTTCCACCAGAGGTAGGAAAGGCAGTTAAGTAAATTGTCCTAGCACACCTTTGTTTTTAAGAGTAGTAAAAACATCCTTAGAAAGAAAAAAATGTTCAGGTAGTTATTTTTGCCCCTGAGAAAAGAACATGCTCTTTCTATTTAGCCCCAAAAGAAGGACTTTCACGGTAACTCATGATGTAATTGTGGCCTGAGGTGAAAAGGTGTGTACAAGCTGCAAAATCTCAATATTCAATGGTGTAC
>NW_009602091.1:13533-14262 GCF_000690535.1 Cariama cristata
GGGGGGGGGCGGGGAAAGGAGGGGATAGACAATACAGGTTCCTTTCTGGATCTCAATAAGAAAAGTCCAACAACAATTGGCTTAATAAAATACCAGTTAGATAAGATAGAACAAAAAGATAAACACAGATGCTGGGTAAATCTTATAACCCTTCAGATGCTGGGCACCCCAATGTTCATGAGGCATGAGATGGATCCCAGGATGGATTTTCCCATCGTACACTGTACAGATCCCATCTGTGGAGAGGTTCCTTGTTTTCAGGTCATTTGTGCTACTACAATTTTCTTACAAAAAACCAATTCTATTCATAAAGGATGTCCGCATGAGAACTTTCTTTGCAGTTTTAGATACTAGCAAGGACACGCAGGTGGTGTAATTACCAGTACCGAGAGGGACCTGCATGCAGGGACCTCCCTTAGCATGCAGGGCCCTCCCTTACAATGATCTGGCCCCGACTGTGCCCTGCAGTCAAGGGATTTGTGCAGCATAGCCCAACCTAAAGACCATGCTGGATGGGAAGTGCAGCACAGCACAGGCCTGGGCATGCTCAGGTTAACTGACTCCTCCATGTACAGTGGTCTCCTGGTCATAGAATCATAGAATCATTATGGTTGGAAAAGACCTCAAAGATCATCGAGTCCAACCTTCTACCGAATGCCACCATGCCCACTAAACCATGGCTTGAAGCGCCACATCTAAACGTTTTTTGAACACCTCCAGGGCCGGTGA
>NW_009602091.1:14474-14723 GCF_000690535.1 Cariama cristata
CTTCCCCACCCTAAACAGCCCCAGCTCCCTCAGCCTCTCCTCATAAGACATGTGCACCAGGCCCTTCACCAGCTTTGTTGATCTTCTCTAGACACGCTCTAGCAGCTCAATGTCCTTCTTGTAGTGAGGGGCCTAAAACTGGACACAGTATTCAAGGTGTGACCTCACCAGCGCTGAGTACAAAGGGATGACCACTTCCCTAGTCCCACTGGCCATGTTGTTGCTGATACAGGCCAGGATACCGTTGGC
>NW_009602092.1:0-41933 GCF_000690535.1 Cariama cristata
CAGACTTTTCACGTCACAAGCCAAGGGCATGCGTTTGTTCTAGAGTACTGCACTTGCGACTGCTAAAATTCAAGGTAATTGATTGCCATTTGGTTTAGACCTGGAGAAAAACACAAACATTTGTGTTCAATTGGTCATGAAATATCTAGATTAAAATTTACAAAGCTGTTAATTAACTCAGGTTAATGGGCAATCGATTCAGAAGGGCAAAAAGTCCAGATGCAGAGAAGTCAGCTAAGGGATTGCCTACTTGAGCTTACTGCCAAGTAAACTTCCCCAGGTAAATTTTCAAATTAGCACCTCTTTGAGGTCAATGGATAAAAGAAAGTGATTCCTTTTCTATTACTTTTATACAAGACCTGTTTGGGGACATTTACTGGAGTACCCTTTACACCAATTTAGCTGGAATGGCCTCAGCAAGACTAGACGAAATCTTGGTTTGGGTGGGTAGGGGAGTGCCTACTGCAGCAAGCAGCTCCTTGGAGCAGGGCGACTGCACTCCCTGCCCGTCTGCTTACATCCCTCACATTAAATCACTGGTGGATGGTTCTCCTCATGCATATTTCTGTGTAGATTTGCCTGTAGAAGCTGGTTTGCTTATTTAAAGAGCAATTTTCAGCATGAAAATCATGTAAACATATGCTTTGAACCTACAGTAGTAGTGGCCACTGTAAATAAGTAAATGTCACTACAAAAACTGTAAACTGAAGAAAAGTCACAGTGACATCTTGTTCTGAATATAGCTGCTCACTGCTTACTTAAAACTATGGAGTAGCTACTTGAGAAAAATTTTCCCCACACGATTTTCAGTCTAACCAACCTAAAAACTGGCTGGGGTATGTTGTACAAATTTTGACCACAAGCTGGCCTGCATATGCCACTGTAATTTATACAGTTGATTACCTTCCACTTTCTCAAGGATATTAACTGGCATGAACCTTCATTTTTTTCATTTCCAGTAATTAATTCCCTGTAGAGAGTGACTGAAAACACTAAACAAAAGCATTTAATCAGAAATTATTAGAGTTGGCTTGTCAGCCGTCTGTTAATCACCATTCATTTTTGTACAAGGAGTGAAAATTTTATTAAACCTTATACTTAATTAAAATGCATTGTTTCCGTAGCAGATTGGAAAGTACTGTCATCTGTTTAGACTTGTATCCTAAGATTTATTAAGAATTTATGTTTCCTGCAACATGCAGGCATTTAGAAATTCATTCTGTTGGGATCTGAACGGAGGTACAAAGGGTGAGGGCTGCAGCACAGTCAAGTATTCTCTTACTGGACCTTCCAAAACCCCACCATAATGCAGACTGACACACAGTGAAGGAATACTAACGAAATTGAATGAGCTTAAAACTCGAAAGTGAGGAACGGTGAGGGGAAAATAATTGCTTCACGGATTTTGGGATTCATTGTTGTAGTCTGGTCTTGTGAATTATATGAGCACTAGAATATTGTACAATCATCCTGCTTGAATCTTTATTACAATACTCATTAGAAAATGTGGTTTGTATATTTGTGTATATTTGTGATTTGTGTATATTTGCCATTTCTAAGGAAACGACCACAGCACCTTGTTCAAAGTGAATGAAATCAGATTGCTCTGTTGTAACATTCCTCTAAAGAGTCAGAAGGAAAAATACAGGAAAATGACAATGACGGATTACTGTTTATTGTTACAGTGAGGTGCAAAGACTTGCAAAACACTGTCTGTTTTCAATGGTTCCTTACATATATCAGCATCCTGCTGCATCATCATTATGTAGGAACATGTAAGAGGTGTGTATCTCGTTACTTTTTTCTGGGCAGAATGTCATAGGGGCCTCAAGTTCTTGCCAGAGTGTAATAGACGCTGCTGTATCCATCAAGATGACTGATCTGCAGTCAGCCATTTGGCCAAAGCCGGGATTAAGAGTTGACTTGTTAGACCGATCAGCAATAATGGAATCTCATCACTATGTCTGTTGCTTGTTGTGTGCTGTAGGATCTCGCTTTTATCTAGCTTTCCACACTTTGCTCTGTCCCTTCCTGTTCCTTGGCCCAGGGTTCACTTTTGGCTACATGGATTTCTTGACCCTTCACAACTCTTTTTTTGCCATTTTTACACCATGCCCTTCAGTTTGGTGTATCTCTTGGCTTTCTTGGTTTCTGTCTCTTGCCTCCAGCCCTGACACCAGGGATTTGCTAACAGCTTTCACATCCCAGGTGTATGGCTGCTGTGATGACATTAAAGGGATTGCACCATGAACATATAGTCAGACACAGCAGTAACAAGTGCAGTACTTCACCAAGAGACAGACGCAAACGTGGGTAAAAAGGCATTAATGTTTTGTATTATTACTATTTATCATTAGCAACCATTGATTAAGTATGTAATGTGACTGATCCCAAGCAATAAGGGCAGCTTTGCTTCAAAGCGCTTGTGGTCCAGGAAGACAAACAGCAGGCAAAGGGTAAGGGGAAAGGGACAAATATATTTTTTAAAACAAACACCATCTATTTCCACTGGCCCTTTGCCTAGCCGTTATTAACTTGCAATAGTTTCTAGGCATCCAAGTTGAATCTTCCTGCTGTTACTGGAAAATTTTTCTTGGCTCAGATATGAAAATAATTCCCTTTCAAACTCAACACTATGTTGTTACAACATTCACTCTGATAATCTAGTGGTCAAATGTGATGATTGTCCTTTGGAGCACCTCACAGGGACATCATTGTTGTGTGACAGTGACCTTGCATGTGGGAACAACTTTGCCAAGGGCTTCCCAAATCTGTCTCTTACAAGGCATATGACAGACATGTAAGGCTCCATGCCAGTTACACTTGTTTAAAAACTCCTTGACACAGTCATGGCACTTGTGACTCCCTGTGCTGCTGTGACATATGACTCTTATGCCACAAATATTCTTCTGTATTATGCAAGGGTGTCACTACAGAAGGAGGATTATGTGAGGTCAAGGCTAGAGTCTGATCCTGCCTCATCCCAGATGCACAAGCAGAAAACAGTTGAGTGGATTAATATGTAAGTGGCTTTTAGAGGCAATTGCCCTCCTGTTCTGACATTGCTAGGTGAACAGAGGGATTGGTGTTGCTAGATGGCCCCAATCTGTTCAATAACTATCTACATCAGTTTATAGCACAGGATAATGAGGCTGATGAGAAACTCAACATGACTCGGCACTGGGCGCTGACAGCCCAGAAAGCCAACTGTATCCTGGGCTGCATCAAAAGCAGTGTGACCAGCAGGTCGAGGGAGGGGATTCTCCCCCTCTACTCTGCTCTGGTGAGACCCCCCCTGCAGTACTGCCTTCAGCTCTGGGGTCCTCAGCACAAGAAGGACATGGACCTGTTGGAGCGAGTCCAGAGGAGGCCACAAAGATGATCAGAGGGCTGGAACACCTCTCCTATGAAGACAGGCTGACAGAGTTGTGGTTGTTCAGCCTGGAGAAGAAAAGCTCCAGGGAGAACTTAGAGCAGCCTTCCAGTGCCTAAAGGGAGCTAAAAGAAAGCTGGGGAGGGACTTGTTATGAGGGCAGTTAGTGATAGGACAAGGGGCAATGGCTTTAAACTGAAACAGGGAAGACTTAGATTAGATATTAGGAGGAATTCTTCACGGTGAGGGTGGTGAGGCAGTGGAAGAGGTTGCCCAGAGAAGCTGTGGCTGGCCCATCCCCGGGCGGGTTCAAGGCCGTCCAGAGAAACTGTGGACACCCCATCCCTGGCAGTGTTCAAGGCCAGGTTGGATGGGGCTTTCAGCAACCTGGTCTGGTGGAAGGTGTCTCTGCCCATGGCAGAGGGTTTGGAACTGGATGGTCTTTAAGATTCCTTCCAACCAAACCATTCTATGATTCCAAGATAACGCTGGACAAGAGCAGCCAATGGAATCAGCCCACCTTTGCCACATACACAGGTACCTTATTTTTTACATATTAGGCATGTACGCATTACTCTTATTTTTACCCCTTGACAGCTATGAGACTTAGTCACAGTTGGTAGCTGGTCTCATCTCCCCTTCATCAACCAAAAAAAAAACATCTAGTCAGAGCAACCATATCACTTCTTACAGGAAACTTTACAAGCTGCAGTTGGTCTGCCAAAACAGAAGACATACAGAAACAGAAAATGATGATAAGAGCAGGTGTATAAGGTCAGCCTTTGTTTCAAGCTACATAATGGACGACCCTGGCAGAATGGAGCTGCTGGAAGAGATCTTTCACTGTCTAACTTAATGTTCCTAGCTTCATTACGTTAGTATCACATGTAGCCAAATCTCTAACCTACCACATATATAGATGCCTACAAAGTCTATGTGTTCCTGTTGGAACTAAGAGTTGATTTTTCGTGCAAATGTCTTCTAAAAACTACTACTTTTCAGGCATATGAATTCTGTGTTCTTTTCCTCTACATCTTCTCTTTTAAAAAAGAAAATCAAGCCATGCCACATTGTCAGGTTCCCCTTTCAACTCCTTACCCATTGCTGTTGTCCCTGTTGCCAATACGTCTTCAATCTGCCAGCAGCTGGATTGCCAAGCTGAAAAGAGAGAAAGAGAGGATCTCATCTTGGGTCTGACTTATATTGACTTTAGAAATTAATGCTGTCAGCAAGTGAAGGGTTAACATATTAAAAGCAAACTTGACTTTCATAAAAATCAGTGAGCTGGAGGCAGACAGTTACATCCCTTTAGCTTGGGATCAGTTAAGTCAAGGGAATGTGGGAATGACTATTTGTCGTATACAGTACAAGCATCATCAGAGCAAGAATCTCCCCAGACCTGCCTTGGACTGTCTCCAGAGGACTTGGGAAGGCCTATGAAATGAACTGTTAGAAAAATACCAAGTGGGTAGGTGCAGAAGCAGTCAAAGGTCTAGATCTGCCTTAACTGTGTTAGCTTCATGAGCTGTTGGGGCTAGGGGGAGACCTCAGATTTGACTGGAACCATTCTGGTCTGTGACATTTAGAAAGGAAGATTATATATCTGGCTCCCATTGTTCTCCCAAGGAATGGGAAGACTTGCCAACATCAGAAAAGCTCAGAAGGTGAGCGAGAATCACATGATCTCATGCTACAGGTGATCAAATAGTAAACACAGGGTAAGGAACATTGATGGGGTGACAATGCACAAAGATGATGTCTTGGAAAAGTCCTTTCATCACAGGTTTAGGGATCAGTAAAGACCAGCAAAGATTTTAAGCACTAATAGCACATAATGTCACTATCTAAATTTCTGTCTATATTGGGAGACCGATGAGTTTGTCCTAGATTAGATGGGTTTCAGGGAGATTAGATAAAATACCTCGATTTTTTTTTCCTTTTCCTTGTGATATTAATGAAATATGGTTCATTAGCATATCATTAACTCAGAAAGTTCAGGTGCAAATGTGGAGACACATGGAAAAGAAGTGCTTAGTCCTTAATAACACCCCCAACAAAGCTGTAATTTTTCTTCAAAAGGATTCACTAACTGTTAAAACCAAAGATTAGTAAAAGGTCTTTTTATCTTGAGTGCTCAATAGCAAATGGTTTTGTTAACATAGACTTCATTTACACAGTTGGATCTTGAGCCTTTCCAGACCGTTAAGATAAGCAAGGCAACAACATGTGAAAATGAGAGGGAGGAGGTTTCAATAAATCACTCTTCTTTCCAGCACCTTGAGGAGTCATACCAATTTCAAGGCCATCAAAGTACTTATATACAACTGCAGAACATCTAGCCAGTCTGGAAGAAATCAACACTTAAATAGAACTTCTCCAGTAGGTGTTATGTGATCCAATCTTCTCAGCAGGAGTTTCTCATGAATGAAAACAGCCCTTGGGGATGAGTACAGGGAGAAAACAATGCAGCTCTGAGAGGTGTAAACGGCTCCATTCACCTTGGTGGATCCTCATCCTCCCTGCCTGGGGCCAGGGGCTTACAACCTATGATCTCATCAGGCCTGTTGTTAGCAACTAACACAGCAAGGCCTGGTGGTTGTTTACATCATATTAAGTATGATGACATCATAGATGTCATTACCACACTAACAGAGAGAAGGACTTGTGCAATTTTAGTGTACCAGAGACCCTAGTCACTACAACCTCAGCTCCCAACCCCAGAGAACACCCAAGGGGCAGTGGAAAGGTGCAGTCCTTCCTTTCCCTCCTCCCCCCCTTCCCTACCTGCCTCTGCCTGAAGAGAGAGGTAAGAGCTACTGAACCCTCTGAGGTCAGACAGGGAGAAGACTTTGGATGCTCTCAGTGGCAAAGGGATCTGTCAGATCTTGTTTCCAATAAGAGAAAAGAGATGCCAGAAGTCTGATTCCAGTTTCCTTGGGGAAGCATGCAGACAGTTCAAGAGACTGTTGGAGAGACAGGTACATTTATTGCCCCTTGTTTTCATGAGGGAGGACAGACATCCTCCCCCACACACCCCTTTTCATTCCTAGCATGCATTTGCCCTTGAAGATATGTCCCAGTTTTCCCCTTTCCATGCCATCCTCCACTTAGAATCTTGTCCTGTCTCATACCTTTCCCTCCTGAACTCCCCTCCCTGGTGGGGAAAATCTGGGACAACTCTACCCAAATATGCTTTTCTCTTGCAGTCTCTGTTGTCCTCTGCTGCCTGTCCCTAGCAAATAAGTCCACATCTTGTTCCTTTTTATTTTTTCAAAATAGTTTGAGTACTATTTGAGCTGTATTTTTTGACCGTGTTTAAACAGTTGACAAGCAGTTACACTGTTTGCCAAAAAACATAACACTAGCAGTGGAGGGGCTGATTTCAAGAAGATACTCTCACAATTTCTCCTCTTCTCATCACATTGAAATGACTTGAGTGGTCTCAGTCAGTGGCAACTTCACAGCTTACCATCCTACCTAAGTGTTACAGAAGTAAAAAAGTCGTGTTTTCCCCAGCCACTCAATGAATATGTGGTACTGGGTTCATTATTTAGGTTCTCACTAAGCTACTATTGTTAGGCTATCTTATTTTAGTAGTAATTCCACTGTCTATGGTAGCTGACTGATCAATTGGTTCAGGAACAGCTTTATGGATGAGTGCTCCAGTCAGTGCAAAAAAAAAAAAAAAAAAAAAAAAGAAAGAAAAAGATCTGCTCCGTGCCACTGAACAGGGCCGGGTGAGGATGTGCTCATCCTTTCTCCTAGACACAGGAGCTCATAACAGAAAGTTCAGATAGCCTTTTCTATAATCGATGACCAAAATATGCTTTGTCTGTCCTGGGATTGCCTGTTTCGCTGCTAAAGTCACACAAATGAGCATTTTTACCACCATGGCTACTTGAAATTACAGAGTGGTTAAAGTGCCATTGGTGGCTGCTAGCTTGTCTGCAAAATTGGTTGGTCCACAGCTAACATCATCAAGAAGAGCTGTTTTTTAAATGTTTAGTGTTTTAATCTGATGCATGCTTGCAGCTAACTGCATCTCAGGATGTGTTACTGATGCTGGCAAACAGCAAGCACAGAGAAACTGTGTGTTTGGAGAGTCTGAAAGCCTAGTTACAGGAATATTATTTGTATATGTTGGAACTGTTGTGCCATTGGAAAAAGAGCAATAACATCAGTGCCTACCATTGCTTCCAGACCGATTGTGGCAATCCTAATACTAGTGTTTCCAAATCGTATTAATTGCCATTAATTTAAGACGCTAGGTTTATATTAATGGTTTTATACAGGTTGTTTTCCCCATTTCTATTGTAAAAGCAGTCATTCAAAGCTTGAGGTTTTCTCTTGCTTAATTATATGTGTAACACATTGGCCTGCTTTTCTGCCTCATTTCAAAAGCCACATGTCACATTTTTAGCTAAAATGTATTGGAAAAGCAATGTCCTTTGGCCTCTTCTTAATACTATAGTACTTGCTACTGTTGCTACCTTTATGTACTTATTGTAGCAACCTGGAAAGGAAAGATGTCACCTCTTTCAGACTCCCAGTCAATAGAAATCTTCTCCATGTTACTAAAAAGAAGAAAAACGGTTGGGGATATATTCTTCCAGCCCTTTCACCTGCCTTTGCAGTAGATCTCTGAATGTCAAGGTTACACATTTATTCTAGACTTTTTAGCTGTTAGCCAAATAGCCGCAGTGGAATTTGATCATTAAGATACTCAAAGCCAGGAAAAATGACCAATGGCTACATGCTATTAAATGTTTAAAAGGAAGAAAGGAGGAAAATAAATCCCTGCATATCTGTTCAGTACTTACAGAAATTTCATCAGAAAAATTGAATTAGTTCCCTGCACATGTCACATGGAACACATCAGTTTCACTGCTTCAAGTACAATTAGGCTGAGAGACCGCAGAGCATTTAGAAAGGAAGCAAGGTCAGGGCTCCTGGGCGGCAGCAGCGTTGCCACACGCAGCTCGCTCTCGTTGGGGAGGTGACTCCCATCTCCCCGCAAGAGCTTTGTCTAGACAGCTATAGTGCATAAGCACCCGGCGCTAAATGAGACTTCAATAACGAAGTCGAGTCATGTTGTTGATCTGCAAGGTAATTAAAAATATATGAATTCCCAGAATCTTAGGTGTGAGAGAGGTTTTTTTCTGAAGGGAAGTGTCACAATAAAAAGTAATTAATAATGTATTTTGCTGTTAGTATCTTTATACAGAATTGCTTTTCCTGGTATTAATTTCAGTTTTTCTCCAAGACAAGAAGCACTTTGAATAATCCATATTTCTGCCCTAGAGCAAACTGAGATTTATACCAGAAACAACAACTAATATTTTTAAAGGTAAATTAAACCACATTCCATTCTTCTTGTGTAAAACTCTTTATTTAAAACACACCCTGCTCATTCCAGTGGTGAGTATGAGATATAATTAAGTCCAAACACTTTATTTTTATTTATGTAACAGTAGAATTACTACAGAGAGACGGAAGTAGAATCCAAATGAGACTTTTTAGAAGAAAAAGGACATTTAAAAAAACCCATTTAAGTAGGTTACCCATCTAACCTACTTATTACTTACACTCCCAACATTAAGACTTGGAAAACCTAATACTAGACCACTTTTTATATGTGTAAGGCAAAGGTTTCACAGGAACATCGATGACCTTTCTAAAACAACATCTTTTTAATGTGTACATATTAAAAAGGCATATGAACAATATAGGTTTCCTCATACCTGCGTGTTTCATCATTTGCCTCCATAATTTTATGATGTAAACACCACTGACCAGTGGTGCCAGTCTAGATAGTCTGAGTTTTAGTAAAGATTTTGCTTGAGCCCAGCCTAATTACCCTTCACCTTAGCAAGAGATGCTATGTAAAGGTGAATTATAAAACACAAATATACAATTGTATTATTAACCATTCCCTCATAAGGCACATTACAATAGCCTAAGAAAGCTTATTTTATTTTTTTATGTAAGAAATATCAGTTCCTCATTTCATTTTCTTTGATGAAGGTCATTGTCAAAGTCCTTGGAAGGCCAAAATTGTGATGTTCCATGAAACCTACAAGTAGCCCACGGGTGGAAAAGAAAAATCACATGGGAAGCAAACTTCTTCTTTGAGAATAAATAGCAACAGTATGGTGGAATTTGTCAGGCAGGAGTAAAGACTGTTTTGTTTGCTTTGCCACATGTCTGCATTAAGGCAAGAATTTATGGCTTCTATTAGCACATATTTTGCTGGATGCTCATATAACAATGGCTATCATAACAGCAACTGAAAGGAAAGAGTTTAAAATAAAAAAGCCAAATGCTGTTAAAGGTGATTTGCAAAAGATTGTTAAAAATAAGCTTGTCTTTGCCTCTTATTTAATATGTACAAAAAGTGCACAGGACAATTTATAAAGGTTTTTATTCCTAACAGGTTCAAAATAAACAGAAGAATAGAACATAAGTCAAAAAAAAGTAATTTAAAAACCAGCATAAAAGTACAATATACTACAATACATATGATATATCTACATGTTTTCATCAAAAGAGAAAGTGGAAAATGGTTTAACTATTTCATTCCACATTTGGTTTTAGGTAGACTCCAAAACAAAGATCATTTCTTCCTTGCAATTCTTAGGAATAAACCTCCTTCTTGGGTAGAGCTGCCAAGTACCACGTACTCACAGGGTTGTGATGACTAACTGTCTACAGTACTCTAGCCTTCAAATTGATTGCCGCAGCAAACCACCACATTTTCATGCACCAATTTTTTTGACATACCCACTACGAAACCAAACATTTCTTATTCCCAACATCTTGAAGCTCAGTGGGCAGAGAAAGCATACTGCTTTGAAATATGTCTGTAAGGTAATATAGAGGTAACTGTTACTTTGAGTAATTAAGTTAGGAAAAACGTTGTAACTTTCCTTTCCCTTTCCCTGTAGCATCATCATAGTTTGTTGTGTGATCTTTCCAAACCTGATGATACTCAAAGGCTGGAGATCTTCCACTATGTTTCACTGAACCACCTTAATCTTTCTTTTTCTTTTTTTTTTTTTTTTTTTCCCCCAAAGCACAATGTTTGATGGAAAACATAGATTAGTGTCTTCTGTAAGAAGAAACTGGTGTTGTGCTCATTCTCAAAGTATTATTATAAATATCTACTTTTTTAAAATGAGCTACCTGTGACAGTCTCATCAATCATGGTGCTCACTACATTCTTACTGCATCGTCAGGCTTGAATGAAGCACCATTTAGTGAGGGAGCTCTATGATGCAAAGTACTTCCCTGCTTCCTCCCTGATATTTCTGCATGAAGGGAGAAGACAACAACTTTTCTGTAGTCTAAATAGTTTCCCTGGGTAACGAGGGACTGTACAGGAAAAGAAAGTTGACATGAAAAAATGTAGATGTGCACTAATTAGCATTACCCTTATAACTCAGTCATCTAACCAATATTTGTGCTTATAGTACTCAAAGGTAAAATTTTCTGCAATTGACATCAAGTTTACCTTTCTTCACAAATGGAAAAGCTCACCTGCTTAACTGTCAGTCAAATGTAGAAACCAAATGTTTACCCATGTTTTGTATGTTTTTGCTCCTGTATCCAAAATAACACATGCAAACTTGTTTGCAGTAGAAAATTTATACCCAGACTTAATAACTGTAATAATCTCTCAGTCAGACATATAGATGAAAATTCATCAAAATGTACATGCAAGTGCTAGTATATGCAAAACATTTCTTTGTCAACAAAGTTCTTTGTCAACAAAAGAACTGAAGTTTCAGATGTGATGTAGCCAGTAGACAGAGCAGAAAAATTGTCCAAATAGCAAACTAACCTTTGGACATTAGAGAAATGCAGAATTATGTTACTTTTTGTTCTTGTTCCATTCGCATGGACACCTGTGATTAAAAAAAAAAAGTCAAAATTTCTAAAAATCTTTGGTTTGGGGTATTTAATTTATAATTGCAATAAAATCCTTCTTATAAGAGGATTGTCATTATCTCTAAAAGCAAAACTTGGTATATACTAGACACATTTAGCTTCAGTCCAAGCCACTAAGGTTTCATTTTTTAAGATGTTGTCAAGTAAGAATGTCCACAGCTTAATATTACTGCTTGCGTGCCTTTTCATTATATATAGCAACAAAAGGTTTTATTGCATCTATTCCTCCAAAATGTGATCAATAGTTCTAAATGTGGTCTGTTACTTGGTTCACAAGAACAACTCTTTTTCCAAATAAAATCATCCAAAAATGGTCACCGGTACTTGACGTAGACCATGTAGCCATCATAAATTTGACTCCTTGTCCCAGTGTAATATCAAGATGAAATCAGAGTGACCATTGCTTCTGGTGTATTTGCTTCTGTCTACTTGTGCCATATCATTTAGTCTTCTCACTATTACCTTTGTACCTAATTTTCGTATTCCCTTTTATCAATATTCTCAGGAGACTCACATGCTGTTCTGCTGAATAGTTAGGTTTCTTTCAGGGACTGGAGAAGAATACTACTGTTCCCTTTATCCAACAGCTATCCGGAATTCCCTAGGTCCCATTGTTGACCTATCAGTGGACAATATAGTCTAAGGTGCTACTACCTGATTTTCTTAAGAACGTCAAGTTCTTGAACACTCACAGCTCTCCGGTCACTATTTAGCCTTCCAACCATTTTTGTGACCATTTTTGTGACCCCAGAGTAACAAAAAATTAAACATTCAAAGTGAGGAACAGACTGTAAACCAGAAGAACGAACATGGTAAATCCACTGTGACCTGAACTGGAGCTCTTTTTTTTGGTGAAAATAGCCTTATATTGAATGAAGATAGGTAGCCATACCCAGAACATGGATTGTTTAAGGGATAAGATGAAGATTCTTATAATTGTATAACACTTAATGTCACCATTCTAGCATTAGGCTGATGAGGAGTTGAATCTCATTATCCACCTGGACACAGACTTCCAGCTATCCTACTTCACATACAAATAGGAGGAACATTGTGGTATCCTCTACTTTCACCAAACGAAAGTAATTCAGATCTTTTACTGTCAGAAACTCAATTTCAAGTCTTCACTGAGGTCAAGGTCAGCTCAGTCTTCTATGCCCTGAAGTTTGGATTTCTACTGATGTGAAAGGTTTGCCCACTTCTGCTGGATCTGGGTAAATTAATAAGCTAGAAGGATGTACATAACAAGTGATGCTTTTTAATGGTTATGTGTTTCTACATGTTTGCGATGTGACTATTCAAAGATTAACATTGTTGATTCCTGCCATATGGCGATATCTCTGTTTTCGTTACCTGATCTCATTTGCTATTAACTTGTTGCTGTTCCTCTTTGGTCCAGGTCTCAGTCTTCTACGAGCCATGCAGCTTCTTGTCCACTAGTGTTCATCCTTATTGTTTCATCTAATGCAGTAAGCTTCAGCAGATTCAGTAAACAGCTTTTGTTACCAACCTAATTATCACTGGGCCAAAATCCAAGGCCCCAGTCTCACACACATCGTTCTCTTCTGCCACTTCTGTAAATATGAACCACTATCCAAAGGAGCTGCTGAACTTTAGGTGTACATTTCAGAAGCATCAAGTTCGGAAGGTGTTCTTCACTTCTGTTCTTTTAGGATTTCAGCAAGCACAAATCTCTTTCTCAGGAATACAACTCTTTAAGCTGGATCTATGTGTACATTTTTGGGGAAAAGATAGATACTCTAGACTGTGTTCAGGCAGATAGAAAACACACAGGTGAGATTTTTCCAGCTGAGACATAAGTTAGCTTTTCACAATATCCCTTATGACCTTGCTATCCAAATGAGGCTTACTGCCTTAGTATCATCATTTTGTCACCTGATATGCGTACAGCAGCAATGGGCTCTTGCAGACACTATCTAATAAGAACCATAGGATAAGGTTGAAAAAATTGTGTAGTTTTGATAAATGACACAGAAGTTGCTAGTTAGACTCCCACCAGCGAGATACACATTCCATCACCATACTGCAGCCATTCAGCTGGCAGATGGATAACTTCTCTCAGTCGGCTTCATGAGCCTTCAAGAAATGAGCAGTTCACCAGATCCTGATAAGAATGGCAAGCTATTTATCTGCATAAGAAAAAGCGAGAAATGCATGTACTTCCCTTTCAGCACCCACAGAGGAACTGTAGAAAATTCGAGTCATATATGTGACCTGGTGAGCTATGGCTGAGGGAGGTTAAGTGGCCCTGGTGGTACACAAGGCATGCAGAATTGCAGAGAAAAATATTTTCTTACTGATGTATTACTTCAGCAAGTCTCCAAGCACAGTATGGGGATATGTATGCTCTGAGAAGCCCTGGTATAAGTGGATAGTCCTGTAAGTGCCAAGTCGTCTTATTCGTACAAAGCCAGCAATGACTTATGAATTGTGTGATCTATGGGTAGTATGGTGTGAAAAATTTTTTATGACATTGAACTCTCAAAAAAATAGATCCAGCAATAGATCTTCCAAATCCAAATAGACTGGCTACAAACTGCTAACAGAGAGGGTTTAGTCACCATGCTCTTTTTTATGGTCAATGACAGGTGGCAAGTGGTTGCTTGCTTTGTTAGATATGGAGGGAACTCAGCATTAGCTTCATGACGGTCACCTGCTTATCTTAAATTCTTGACCTGCTGATGGATATAACTAATCTGATGCAAAATCTTTTTCCTATAGTTCTGGAAGTTACCTCTTGTCTCAGACCAAGAACTGATAGGGAACAGTAACTGCACTGCCAAGGCTTGCTTGGCATCTTCATAGTCATCATCCTTTGGGAAATGATGAGAAAATTGTGTCTAGCCAGCATTTATATTTTTGATCATAATGAGCAGCCAGACAACAGGCAAGAAGATCAGCTCAGATATATAGAAGTGACCTGAGGAAAGAGAGATGATTCATATAGCTTCAATATCTACTGTTTCATCTGCTACTGACATCTGAATTCATGCTCCCTGGATTTTCCCTATGTCCACCTAGCAAGCACAATCACCTACCCCAAATCACTCTCATGCCATGATGAAAAAAGTTACTAACCAGTGACCAGCCCTTAAAACTCAGAGGCACTTATTCCATGATACACTTGGGGACAATAGTCTATGCTGTTCATTGCATAAAACAGCATAAATGGTACATAATGGGACTTGTTTCTAATGCCAGAAATAAATACCTGGAAGAACTTATGTCAGTTTCTCAGACATCACAAATTCTGTATACCTTACAAATCACCCATGGACTCAAACAACAAAAATATTTGTAAATCAAATGCCTTTTTTTTGATTCCCAATAAGCACAGAAGGAAGCAAATATGTTTCCTTATTGAGGCAGCAGAGTAATTTTTTTTTTCTGTATTTTATGTATTTGTTACTATTTTGATCCATCCATCTCTGACTAAACTACCACAAAATATTTTTTTCTCCCTATGTGGAGGATCATGACAAGAGTCTTGAATTAATACTGAGCTTCACTCCAAGCCAAAACCAGTGACATGTGAGACTCTGCATTCTTTGTAGTCTTGAATGTCCAGTAGAGATTTAAATTCATGGCAGCAGGCTGTAATGTTGAAGAAGAAGAAACACATTTTAGCTGGGCTCTAGTTTTACTTACTTTTGAAAAGCTCTGTATTTACTTTACAGAAAAGTGTATATTCTCTTTTAGAAAGAGTGAAAAACAGAGTTTTCAAGCCCAAGATCCTTGGTGCCATTACAGAATAAGACTTTTATATTTGCTGTCTGTAGTTCCCAGTCCTACAGTTGAGCAGGAAATGAAGCAGCTCTGACACTTATACAGTACCCATCAAAAGCACAGGAAACCCGTGTAACCACATACTCAGAGTACAAATGAGAATGAACAGAAAATATTTTCAATGACAATACAGAGCTGCAAATTAGATTCAGCTCCAGAATTTAATAAAGGAATACATAGTAATATATCAACATACCCAGTACAGTTTCTTCATGAAATAATACCATGTAAAAGTATTCAGAACATAATGCAAGAAATGAAGTATCCAAGTTGTAAACTTTTTGAGAGAGGTGACAAAAAGTGAGTAAGCAAGTTTCTGAGTGGCATCTTCAAGAGATATACAACTTACAACAAGCACAGTCTAAGTCAACACTTAGTCTTCCTTGAGACTGCCTCACCTGGGATGTATCCATTGGGTAATGTACAAAGCCACGAGGTTCTAGGTATATTAGACTTCTGGTAGGAGTAACTAGTGAGATGGTACAGCAGTATTGCACACCCCATAGCTGCAATGAAGATAGTGGACTCTGTTCTGGCATATGACATGGTTTTGCTTTCACCTCAGTGTGCCATCATTTCTAGAGGTGCTTTATAAATTGTAGACATGCTGTCATGTCTAATCCAGACTGTCCTATAAGCCAAGATGATTTAATATATTTCTTTTGCACTGTTGAAATAACAACATTCTTCCCTAGCTAACGTGAATTCATAAGGCACATTTCTGTCCTGTGAATTTAGCCCACCATAAATGGGAGTGTCTTGTCTTGCTGGTGTCAAAATGAGCGTATAGGTTTTGAGAAGACAATGAAATGTGTTTTGCTGGCAGAGTCATCCACAGCATCATCAGCTATTCTATGAGTGTTTGTATCCTGTGAGTACTGAGTCAGGAAAATGTCACTTCAGCTCTGTTTACATCCTTTCATGCTCACTTAAAAAAAAAATAAATCAAGGGATCAAGTTTTTGAAGATGACAAAAAAAAGGATAAATTTAAGTTAAAATGTTTGATGAAACACTTTTATTATTTCTATTCATTTCTACACCTTGACTTTTGATGTTTGATTATACAGATCAACTCATTAGGAAAGAGACATTAACATGTGAGTTATGTAAATAACAAATAGCATAGGAATTGTAAAATGGGAATACTGATATTCACAACAGAATGCTGATGAATTAGTTTTGGAATACTTTTAAAATAATTAAAAATAATAAAATTAAAGTTTCTCAATCTGCTTATGAATATTTTTAAAAAGGAAAAAAAAATCACCCCAAAGTTTTATTATTTGTTTTACTTCAGTCACAGATCAAAAGATTACTTTCCAGTTGACATCTCTGTCTCACTGAACACAGCAACTGCTTCTGAGATTTACCCAGGTGTGGCAGATGAAAATCAGCTGTGTTGTTGTTAGGATCACACAGACTACACTGCTATCTAGAAAAAAAGACACACTGTCTATTTAGGCTGAGCTATAAACTGTGTTTCTATAAAGATACCAGTTTTGTTAAATAGCTTTTGTTACATCAATGGTAGCCATTAAGTGGAAAAAATGTGGTAAACAGAGTAACTTTCAGTTTAATTAAAACTTACAGCCAGTTTAGGTGTAGGATTGCTCAACAATACACATCTGAACTAGCAAAACCACTGTAGTTTGTGCAGGCTTTACATTTTATGCTCGCAAAACCTAAGCCAGTACAGAGCTGAAGTGCCATGAACAGACGATACCTGATCCAGCACAAAGCTTGTTAGTACAACAATAATCTGTCAACACTTTAAAACAAATTCGAACAACCAGGACAAATTTATTCCATATCAGCATTCTGTGTCATTTGGCTAACGTAGTTTCGGTTTGGCAGTACAAGTCCTGAAGGTGTATTTTCTGTTTTCAAATTATGGCTTCTCTATTTTACATTGGTTTAGCTGTAGCATTTAGGTGCATATCTCAAGTTACTCTAGCTTGACTTTTGTGAACGGATGATATTAACAAAGGGATTTCCGTACTTTCTAGAAGAAGTTTTTACTCCAAGAAATATTCTGAATAAATATGTCAGTATGTGCAATTAGTATATTAAAAAAAAAAAAAAGATGAAGCAAATCAAAGTATACACACCTAATGGCAAGAAGTTACAAATACTTGCAGAGGAAATTGCTTATGTTCTCAAGGCAAAAAGTTGACTGCTAGAAAGTGTTTTTCTTTTCCCCTCGATGACAAGAACAAACCTTATTTAACATAGAAGATTCATCAGTGGAACTTGCCCCTGTTTTCAATTAGCTGAGCAGAGCAACTGCTTGGATTTTGACAGAAAGGCAAAACCACCTCAGAGATTAATATCCAGAAGATGTTTGGATAAATAAGGACAACATTTATTTTTTTTTTCCTGGGGAAAAAACCCGACAATAACAACAAAAGCTTCAAAATTATTTGTAAATGAAATATAATTTAAAACATTTGTTACAGAAAGAAGCATGGATATTCAGTGTGTGTTGGAAAAAGAGCTTGAATTCTGTTGAACTCATTAATATTTGTCCAGCTGTCATCAAAGTGATGTCTTATGAGTGATATTTACTATCTCTGAGAACACAGCTGTCACGTTACAAATGTAATGCAATTGTAAGAGCTTTCCTTTTCACTCCTTTAGAAAAGTTTTCCAGTCTGTGCAAATTTTCCTTTTTACAGTGTTGAAGGCCATACTTCTGCTTTAAGCATAAGATGCAGTTGGTCTTCTTTGATTTAATTAAGTAAAAGAAAAACTCAAACCAGTAACTACAAGGTAATACGCAAAGACCTCCCCTAACAAAATTAGGGTCCTAATATATGTTTAAATATAGGTGTGTTAAAACTGGACAGAGATCTCTCGACAGATCTCTAAGCTCACTGAAATTTCAGAGTGGTGAATGTGCCGTTTGCAAAGAGGAAGTAGTGCCCTAAGGCAGAGATGTGCGTCCTGCTAAGATCCTTCTGCATCTGCCCTTGCCTGATATACAGGACACGCACTTCAAATTGTTTAGAACCTGAAATTTTGCGTGTTCTATCCTAGCTTTAAAGTGTTCTTTTTTTACAGAAAGTTTGAAATGAATACTTTTATTATATGAACACGAAAAATAATGCAAATCTTATTGTATTAACATTTGCACTTGTAAAACACATTCAGAATATGACTTTGCCCAGCTTATCATCAGAGTTTTATATTCTGTGGGGTATGCAGTCAATGCAGTCTCTGTTCCCAAGGAACAGATGTGCACATGCGTGTGCAGATATGTGTGAGAGAGTGAGTGCTCTGATTCTGGAAAGGGGAGGGATCAGTCTCCTTAAAACAGGTAAAACTTTAAACAAACAAGGAAAATGCGCTAACCTGTTAATAATAGAAAGTCCAGAAGATATGTGGGCAAAAGGCAGCTGTCTGCCACCCCTGCACCGTTTGGGATTGCCATTCTTACAGAGCTGTAACAGACATATATAGTTATTTAAGAGAACTCAAACAAGAATTTACAGCTTCAGTTTCTGCAGTGTATTCTGCACAGGCATTTTACCTGATCTATTCAACAGATTGCTAAGATTTCCAATGTTGGAAGCAATAGTGTCTTTGCTCCCTTTTGCTTGTGGCTATGGAATTGAATGCCAAGGGAGGATTAGCCTTCAGGGCTAAGGGAGACGGTGGCACCTACTCCCTTGGACTTTACTGGGAAGGAAGGGTGTACTAGCACTTTGAAAACTCCTTCCTTGGCTACTGATTATCCCAAACTCCTTTGCTCCATCCTATTTCTGCATGGTGCTACGCATTTTCAAGGTTATGCCAACTCCTTGAATTTAGCTCTCTATTCTGCAGTGGTAATAACTACCTCACACTTCAGTTTTCCCCTCCTCTTCCCCCTGCCTAGCTTTTGTGAGCAGGCTTTCTGCCACTCAGTGTCCACAGCTTGGGATCCTGCCAACGCATCTGAGACAGCAAGTCTGGAAATAGCCTATAGAGCCCTGCTTTGCTAGACTGGAAACTTTTATATAAAATAGGCTGGAAAGATTTATACAATGGATTGGCAGCTGATTAACAGAAAATACACTCAGGAGCCAAAATTAATTTTGAGTACTGTGGAAGGATGCCAGCTTGACAGCTCCGCAAACCAAAGCAATCCATAGGACAGGTACAGGACATGGACTATCTACACCTGCTTCTGCCACCCTCTCTGAGAAAATCTGACCACTATGATGAGCAACAGTCTGTTTCTGTAGCCATGAGTCTTTGTCATAGTAAGACCTGAGCATTAAACAATAAGGAAATAATCTCATAAGCACTGTATATGTCTGTTTAGGGTAGACTTTTTTTCCTTCTCCAAAGTTCATGGCAGCAGTTTGGATCACACTAGTATTTTACAGTAGGTCAGATTCTTACCACCACTCAGATGTTTTTAATTGCTCAGCAGAACTTTTTTTAAACCAAAGAAAAGTAATTTCAGGTGGCAAAATTTGCAAATCCATCTGACTTCAGATAAGATGTCTTTTAAATAAGACCCTACTGAGACAAAAAGTATTGACATCTAACTCCTAGATAGCAGATACATCTAGGGAAAAAACTCTGAGCTTCATGTCATGAAGATATTTTCCATTTAGTTATTTTAATATACAGAAATAGAGTTCTCTAAGTCTAATGGTATTCATAGCATATCAAGAACTTCAGCTCTTTTTTGTTCCTTGTGAACTCCTTTATTTTCAGCAATTAAAAATAAAAAATTAGAAGCACCTTCATATCCCCAGCAGTATATTACCAATCATTATTGTATTTTGTGTTCCCATGCATTCCTTTAGTGCATGATTTACTTTACTAAATTACAGTGATCCTAAGTCTGGCTTTTGGAATAACAGTAGGAATAGTTATTCTAATCTATATAACTCCAGGTCTGCTGTTTTCTCTTAGTAATTTCAAGCCAAAATCCATTCAAAGCACTGAATCAACAACACCTTTTTTGTTTCTTTGTTGGTTTTGAAAATACTGGTTTTAACTGAACTAAATGTGTGAAGATTAAAAAAAAATGTTATTCGCTGAGAACTAAGTTAAAATACTTTGAAGTTTTTGTTACCTACATATAGGGGACCACATTCTTGAAGCTTTTGAAGGACCCAAAACCTGAACCAGGTGTTTAAAAGAAGAGCTTGAAATTTTCGATCAGATTGTTTTTCAGTGGAAACGTTTCAATAAACTCTGTTCTTGTAAAACATTGACTAGTTTCAGTTATCTTTATTTTTTAAGAACTGACATGAAAAATAAAACATTCTAGTTTTCAGACAAAAACATAAAAACCATGACCCAAAGTAATCTGGAGTGAGTAAGCTACTGATTTGGGGTTGTCTTCCAAATAATAAATAGTCCATTCACCTATGAAGGACATTATATTCTGTTTCTAGAAGCTACTATGGCAAACATATCATCACTTCTGAGGAAAGCTGCCAAAAACTGGTCAGAATAAGCTCTTGCTTCTATGGGCAATGTTGGATATTTACCTACCATAAAGCCAAGTAATCAATCAGATATGCATCAAAACCTCAGTGACCTGGACAGTGTAGCAAGTTATCGATAATATTTTTCCATAAAAATATAATTAGAACTTACTAATTTTTTTCTTTTCCTTAGATAAAAATTTTAAATGTCTCCATTCCCTCTCATTTTTTCTTCCATCCCTTTATTAGCTTTAAATGTTCCAAGCTGTATGTTATTGTGCAAAATTATTATCGTGGATAATGTTGGACTCTACCACAGACCTTGGGATTGTCAGTACACCAACTAGTGCTGTAATTATTGGAGACAAGGTTGTACTTTCTACGCTTATAACAAAGTAAAACCACTTCTAAGGTAAATTTTCTTTTCTTATCCTCCTTTCCCCCATTTTAGGATCATAGGATAGGTCAGGTTAGACAAGACCTCAGAAAATCTGTAGTCCAACTTTCTGCTCAAAGCAAGGTCAGCTTGAGGTCAAACCCAGGTAGTTCAGGGTTTTATCCAGTTGTGTCTTCACACCTCCAAGGCTGGAGATGGACTGCACAGCCTCTCTGGGCAACTTCGTACAATGTTGGACCATCCTCATGAGGAAAAAGTTTACGTCCACTCTGAACAGCTCTTGCTTCTATTTATGCTCATTGTCTCTCGTCTTCCTGCCATGCCCCACTATGCCTCACACTGTGTTCCTGGTGACTGTTAGGAGTCAGGATCTGCTGTTTGGTCTGCCCAAAGCCAACTCTTTTCCTGTCTGGACAAGCCCAGCTCCCTCAGCCTCTCTTCACAGGACAAATGCTCCAGCACCCCAACACCTTCATGGCCTTCCACTAAATGTTGTCCAGTTTATCAATATATGTATTGTACAGGGGGACTCAAAACTGGACATGATAGTGTAACTGTGGTCTAGAAAGCACTGAGTAGAAAGATAACCCCTTTCCTCAGTGTACTGGCTCTGCTCCTGTTAAGATAGCCTGGGAGGCTGTTGGCCTTTTTCCTGCGAGGGCACTGCTTTCTCATGTTCATCTCACTTCCTACCAGGGTCCCCAGGACTTTTTTTTTACAGCGCTGCTCCCCAGTCATCACTCCACAGCCTGTATCATTGCAATGGGCTCTCCCTTCCCAGGAACAAGGATTTGCATTTATCCTTGTTGAATTTCATATAGTACCTACTGGCCCTTTCCTCAAATTCATACTCTTCTTTCTTTAAGAAGATTTGTAAGAAATTTTCACTTGTTGTTAGCTTGCCTACAACTCATTGATAATCAGTACCTGTCCTCAACACAAGAGAGAAGAGAGATCTGCGGTTCTAGGCTGGAGCAAGCTGAATGATGTCAACTGCATGTGTGAACATGCCCACTGTAAGGCAGACATGTGAAAATGCACTTCAGCCAGGGGTAAATATGCCTTTTTTGGACCAGAGGTATATTACTTTCAGGGACTGTGTTAGACTTTCACAGATGCTTAGTATGGTAGAGTTTGACCTGCCAAAAGTTGACTCAATGATATGTCTGTGACTTAATAATATCCATTATAGATCTCCTCAACTTCGCCTTTGGTACTGAGTTCTAAAACCTTTTTTTTTTAATAGATAATGTTCAATTACTTTTTAGGCAACAAATTCCAGCTAAAAGAAAGAGAAAGACAGAGTGTAAATAATGTCTGGTTTATTCCTGTTGCTGTTTTATTCAATGTCTTTTTTTCTTCACTGATTTATTATGCTCCCACAGAACTCAATGGTAACGTTGACTGGAGGTGAAAGCCATGTCTTTGCCAAGTCTTGCAAATTCTGACAAGAACCAGGCTTTTCTACAGTGTCATGTTAGCAAATTGCTGGATCTAACACAGGCAGTGCCTACAACAGGTACTAGCAGTGAGTATTTTCTCCCTGCAGAAGATTTTCTCCCAAGGTCATGCTCTCTCATGCACTCTTCAGCAGGCAGGGCATTAATTCTCTTGCTTTCTTAAAGCATATTGACACAGGTTCAGCTGGAGGGATGAGACAAGCTGCAGCTTCCCCATAGCTCAATTGAACTGTTCTGTACCAAGGAAGCATTGCCATATTTTGAAAGTCCTGATAAGACTGAGCTTTGAAATAGATTCTGAGTTGTTCAGTCATGTCAAGAAAAGGTATATTTATCCATTTTTTACATGCCTAGCAAAGCTCAGGGTTACACACAAGGGCATCTATGAAGTTTAAGTGCAACTACATTAAGTAGTTGTGCAGTAATGAGTTTCCATGATCACAAGGAGAGCTTAAATCTGGTTCAAGACCTGTTTAAGTAACCTCAGTGCTTTATAAGATCTGTCTATACAAAAATTCTGAAACTACCCATATACCTGATAACAACCCAGTTTCTGTATTGATTGGCTCCTAACCTCACAAAGTGTCTCCATGACTGGCCAAAATTCCACAGAGTGCTGTCTGTAGTTATCCTCACATGCCAGCTCTGGGCAAAATGGATGGTGGTGTATCCAGGTTATGGAGGATAACCCCTGCAGTAAGTCACTGAAGATGTCTGAAAATATTGTCACAGTTCTGGTTACTACTACCATCTTAGATATTAGAATATTCCTTCAAGGTCTGAAGATCTGAATTCAGGGCTACTGAATCTCACTTATCTTCAGCGATGGCCTTTGATACTGAGTTCTCGTAAGCCCATCCTTCCTTCCCTGGCTGAATCTCTGTGCAACCAGGGACCTGAGAGCCACAGTACGAGAACAAACACCCACCCAGGGGCTGCCTAGCTCTTCTCTGGTGTCCACGACACTCAGACGAGATGAAAGCTGTAGATGACTGTAATTTCTGTGTTTACGATCATTCGTGACACTTTTTGTCCAATGTCAAATAAATGTCAGGTAACTTGACTTTCCTTCTCTTGGTTGGAGCTAAAGTTCTGTTTTGCTTGCGCTCTCTTGCACTCCTCTCTCCACTGTAGTTGATTTGCTGATGAGATCATCCTGGAGACTGGTGACTAGGTAGTCCCTAGAAAAGGAGAGTTAGACCTTCTCATACTGAGAGGGACTGGGAATCGAGGTCCATTTCTCAGGGCCTTTTTATTGCTGGCTATTAAAATGGAGGAGACATATAGGAATATTAAGTCCTCCTCCTCAAAAAAAAAAATAAAATCCTAATACTTCATCACAGAATATGTCTAAATAATAAACTTTCTGCTCCAAATTTGAAGACACTTTCTCCTCTTATAGTAGAGGGCATAGCAATATTTACTTTAGGAATATGGATCATTCCATCAGGAATATTAGTGTAAGATCTGTTACGTCCAGAAATCTGTGCTTTTCAGGGTTAGGGAACACAGAGAAGTAGTATTTTAAAATTTAACTAGGAAAATATTTATTGAAGTGTCTTTAAAAACAGTGCTGTGATTTTTCTTGTTTTAAAGGACAGAAAAGCAAATTATTTTAAATTTCTGGAAATAAAAGAACAAGTCTTTGCTTTTACTGAGGCTTAATTAGTTAATTTAACACAGCATTAGCCTTACTATGAAGCTTTATAAAAAAATTTCATTTCCAAGAAGCTTTCCTGTTCAGATATAAGAAAGTGCATCTAAACCAATAAAGCCTGATTCAGGAACTGATGGGCTCATTTGCATCCTGGCCAGAACATCAATCAATAGCTTTCATTTTGCTTAAAGGCCAGGGGCCAAATTAGAGTTTGAAAAGTCCTTGTAAAACCTTTGGGTAATTTTGAGATTGAGTCTAATGAAAGATTAATGAATACAGGCATCCATTTCTAGCCCATCTATTTACATGTGACTTCTACCTTCAGTCCTGCTGAGTGGCAATCAAAGAGAATCAGTCTGTTTCTGCAGATAGTGCTGACTAGCTAAGAATAGCTTCTGCTACCATAGCAATCTCTTCATGTCATTCTTTTCTATGTCTGTATCTTAAGCCTAGAAAGTCAGATATAGGAAGAAACAGTGGGTGCAGTCTGGGTGTTTATTACTCATAAAAAAATTTACCATAATTTCCACTCTAGTACAGGAATTATAGTAAATACCTACCTAGCTGTGGTAAATATCACCACATAATGGCTCCTCCAAGCTACAGACATGAAGAAAAATTTCCACTGGGGAATTAGAGCAGAATGTTCTTTGAATCATAAGTCATATTTCCAAAACAAACAGCTGAGTATATTTGGATACATGATCCTTTTTACAATAGTAATCACTAGATTGACTAACCTGTAGTTTTTTATTCTGTTTAATAAATGCAGCTAATTAATTTCACTTTTCCAGTTTGATTTGATCTTCAGAGAACAATGCATCTTTTCATTACCACTACATTATTTACTTTTATGAAACACTGGATTTGTTTTCTTGTTTAAGGGAGACTAAATATTCCTCGTCCAAAATTTTGTTGCAAGACTAACAGCTCAGATTTTGTTTTCATGTGAAGTGAGTTCCTTTGTAGAAAGATTCTATGTGCCCCATAAAAAGAATGAATTGTCTTTCCTGATGAAGGTTGTTAGACATTTGTCATACTACTCGGCTTAACTTAAGCGTCATGAGAACCCTCCATCAAATTTCTTCTGAATGATCTTTTTACTGTGGAAATGTTAGTTTGAGACTTAGAAATGTGTGAGAAGCCTTTGCTTTCTAGCCTATTTGCTTCTTTTTCTTCAGTAGTTATCATTTTTTAATATAAAGAAAATAACTTTTTTAAAAGTAGACTTTCTTACAGATGTTGCTTCTTTTTCTTGTACCTTTACATTTTAAACTTTATATATAAAATCAACTGATGTTCAGAGTACACTTTTTCGCTCCCCTTCTCCAGATAAGTAGATAATACTTTTGCTGTGTCCTGACCACCATCAGATAGCTGAGTGTATCTGAAGTGTTCTTCAGTCGTTCCCTCTCTTTCAAGCTCCTGTGAAACTTCCAGTCACTCTCACCATCTATGGATCATCACTCACAAAGACTGAGGAATACCTGCTAGTTTTGTGTTGGAAACTGCTTTTATTATTACTAGATGTTAATCAGAGAAGTCACTGGCATTGAAGAAGTGGTTTTACAGAGCTCTGCTCCATGCTACTGGAAGTGAATTCTATTAGTAGACTTTGGGATTCAGTGTAAAAAGAATAACAAACTCTCCTAGATATTTTTTTAACTGCAATTAGAGATCTTGAAGCCATCAATAGAAGGTTTTACTCATGCTGTATGTACTAAAATGAAACGGTATATTCTATTGCATCTGTGTAGACATGAAAGAAGATCGCACTTGCTATAGACTTTCTTCTGGTTGATTGGATAATGGGAAAAAAGGAGCTGTCTTTCCTTTGCTGTGAATGTTAATAACCTAATTTTTAATGTGAATCCTAGAAAATTCAAGATGTTCTGCACCAGGCTCAAGAAAAAGTACACTTTAATTGAGACATAAAATAGATATGGAGGAAATGTACAACGGTCATCTCTTGACAGAGGCATGCATGTCATGCACTTAAACTGAATTATTTTCAAACTGAGTTACGGAGTTGAGTTGTGTGAGCTTGTTATTTTGCTCTGTTTAGAATGACCAGCACAATAAACACCTGATCAGTGAATGAGGTTTTCAGCCACTGTGTCACTACATGCGGTAAATGGTAAAAATTAGCTTGGCAATAAAAGAATGTACTTTTAAACTCAGTGTTGAATGAGACCTAAGATGTCTATTATTAATACAGGTTATTAATGGACATGGTTAAGAGCTTAATTTAATAAATTACTCATCTTTGTTGAACTGGAGAGAGTGCCGATAAAGAAAAACCTTTTGAGAAAGAAATAATTGCTACAAAACATACAATGGTGGATGTGTTACAACAATTTAGATAGATGATCATGTTTGAAGCAACTATTTCTGCATGATTACTAGGCCTTTGGGAGCTCACAGAACTTGACAAAGGTGTGGATAGGACTCCAGGTATCCTCAGAAAATTAAAAAATATTTCTCATGGATGTCACAAATGTTGGTCAAACATTGGTGATCTCATTGCTCTTCTGTTAACAATCTTATCATGTGTTCTGTCAGATTAGTGACATATCTGCATGCAGAAATGACCTGACTCTGTGGACCCAGAGCCACAAATTCTGCAGGACTTCTTTCCACACACCAAAAATAATAAGGGTTGCTTGGTACTTCACGTGAACAGCAGTGTACCATTCCTGAAACTACTGAAGCTTAGCAAAAAAGCAGAACCACATTCAAGTTAATATCCTGATTCAGTTAGAATATCAGTTATGAACACAAAGATAATAACCACCACAAAGGCGGTCTTCATCAAGAGTTACCACTGGCTGAAGGAGCTCTCCTGTGAGTTTTCCTCTCAAGGCTGTACTGTGGAGTCAGGCCCCTAGGCAGGGGAAAGGCTTAACCACTCTGAGAGGAATACGAGGGTGGCAGGGTAACATGGCACACAGGAACCCGTATGCGGTGACTGAAGAGCTGAAAGCAGCCATCAGGTAGATTTTTAATGAGATAATCAGGAGACCAGAATCCTACCATATCACTGGGAGCTGCAGGAACAAGACACATCATTCTGTCACCATCCACAAGGGACCAAAACCTGTGGACTGATTCTGACACTACTAAATTCTGTGCAGCACTAATTTTTGCAGCAAATGGGCAGCCAAATCCCACTGGTTTAAATGGAAAACTACCTCAGGATTTTCTTTTGTGAAGAGACTGAACTAAACATACATGAAAGCATACAAATAAAGCTCAATGTCTTTTAATAAAAATGAAGAAACTCTCCATATAATTCTTCCTTCTGATAGCTCATTGCAGTTACTTTCTTTTTTTTCTGAGGGTAGATGTTGTTTTCTCAGTGTGATTCTGTAAAATTCCTAGAGCACTTTGTCATGATGTTTAGACATTTATATCAATAGGATGCATACTTAAACTGTCTGAGGGAGCCACAAGGTCTAAGAAAGCATATTGTATGAAGAAGTTTTGAAATCTGTGAGAGTCTGACATCCCAGTTCTGTTTGTTAAATCACTAACTTGTTTTATTCCAAAGCTGGAAGTGACAGCTGCTTAATGTGTGAAAAAAAAAGGCATATAATACTCACCTAATAAATACACAAAACCCCAGATATATGAATGAAGGGGTGCCCTAAACATTGTTCACAGCAAGAAAAATTTTGTTTCCCAGCCCAAGACCTGTGATCACAATATTCTTCCCTATGTAAGCAATCAAAAGTGTCCTTCGCATACTCAGTGTCCCCAGTTCTTACTAGAGATGTTGTCATCTGGCAGACATGACACAACACAAACAAAAAAGGTGGCAGGCATATGACAAGATGATGTGCTGGAAACTTGTCTGCTCTTTCCAACTATATTAGATGATCTAATAAAAGATATTACCCCATGACCGTGGCTTCTTGTAACTCATTGCATTTTGAAACTCTGAAACTGCTCTTGTAGGATCATCTCCCCCATACACAGAGCCTGTTCATCTTATCCAAGCAATGAAGCTTAGTGAGTAAATACATACACTTTTACTGACAGAGAGTTTTTGCAATTAATTTAAAATAAGACTAGAAATATTTTAAATGCTCTTAGAAGACTGCCTTGAAAAGCAAACCAAAAACTCAATCAAAACCTTTCCACCTCATTATAACCTTTACTTTCAGACAAACTATTTACCTTCAAACAAACCATTATTCACCTGATGAGTGATTCCAGTATCTGAAATAAATAAGGTTTATGAAAATAATGTTCTGTGGACCATGCAAATGAACTGACCCAAACTCAGAGCTCCACAATGTAGACATAAATATCTGACCTTTTTTCCCCACAGTTTTTTTTTATCATCTGTGGAGAAAAACATGTTCTTCTTGGGTGCTATTCATTTCATGTCAAAGTAGGCAACCAAAATAAATCAAATTAATTGAACTCTAAATTGCCTTTTTTATCACTGATATAAAGGGACGTTAGGGAGACTACCTCAGATGTAGCATGCTACAAAATAGATATTTAAAGTTTGGTGAGATGAATCTCATCTCATCAGAAGATGAATCCCATAAAAAATGGCTGTTTAATAGCCAGTCTATAGAAGAGGTTGTGACACCCAATATTTTACTGTCTGATTTAATTCGACAAACCAATTATAACTTTACAGACTTCTGCAGTTCCTGTTTCAATTGTCAGTGCTAAAAAGCTTCTGTATAATAATTTATTTGCTAATCCAACAAAAAATATTGCACTTTGAACCCTGTCCACTTCTCCCAAGGAAACCTGTAACTGAAAAGCTTCTGCTATTCTTTTCTTTTGGTCTTGCTGATTATATTAGGTTTTGTCTTGCAGAATTGTGATGTTCCTTCATCAATCTTTGTGAAAAGTCACAAAAAATAAGACATGTCAAGGAAGTAAAAAACAGAAGTTAATTTTTAAAAAGTTATTAATTTATATGCACTATACACTCGGTAATGTGAATTTCATCTCATTTTAGCCAACTAAAAGAAACATCCTAACTAATTAGTTAGTTAAAATGGATTGTGGGTCTGACGTAAAGTGAGCCTACTCCTTCTCTCTACCTCTTTCTCTGTACTGCTGGTGTATTTGTTATTGCAGCTGTGATATCTCTGCAGAAGAGAGTTAGAAATACCTTCCTTTACCCACTGAACAGTCCTGTTTGGTTCAGAGCAGTTCTGTTCTGTGTGGCTCTGGTAATTTCACATGGACATAAATGCATGGTTGGACCGAACAGTGATGGACAGGGACTTAAACCAGTCTTCTTGCTGAAGACAACACGTAGTTTGATGGTGTTATGCTATTGTTTAGGGTCTCCCTATAGTCAATAAACAGAAATGTCCTCAGAAGCTATTAATTTCAAATATTTTAGGCATTTATAGTGGGATGAGTGGGCATCATCCAAAGATGCCTGTCTGTATTACTTAGGAGAAAGTCTAGGCAACCTTACTACATGTTGAAGTTTTGAAAAGCTGGATTTGAGTGAGATAATCCCATTTTAAATCCTTAAGGGCTTAATATGGGTGTGCATGTTTGCAGATTTAAATACCCTTGTGAACATATCATAGAATCATCACAGAATAGTTTGGTTGGAAGGGACCTTAAAGACCATCTAGTTCCAGCCCCCCTGCCATGGGCAGGGACACATTCCATTAGACAAGGTTAAAAAAAAAATGACCCCTCCCAGGAGTGGGCCAGCCACAGCTTCTCTGGGCAACCTCTGCCAGTGCCTCAACTCCCTCACAGTGAAGAATTTCTTCCTTATATCTAATCTAAATCTTCCCTCTTCCAGTTTAAAGCCATTGCCCCTTGTCTTATCACTACCTGCCCTCATAAAAAGTCCCTCCCCAGCTTTCTTGTAGCCCCCTTTAGGCACTGGAAGGCTGCTCTAAGGTCTCCCCAGAGCCTTCTCTTCTCCAGGCTGAACAACCCCAACACTCTCAGCCTGTCTTCATAGGAGAGGTGCTGCAGCCCTCGGATCATCTTTGTAGCCTCCTCTGGACTCACTCCAACAGGTCCGTGTCCTTCTTGTGCTGAGGACCCCAGAGCTGAAGGCAGTACTGCAGGGGGGGTCTCACCAGAGTGGAGTAGAGGGGCAGAATCCCCTCCCTTGACCTGTTGGTCACTCTGCTTGTGATACAGCCCAGGATACGGTTGGCTTTCTGGGCTGCAAACACACGTTGCCGGGTCACACTGAGCTTCCAACACCCCCAAGTCCTTCTCCTCAAGGCTGCTCTCAATCCATTCTCTGTCCAGCCTGTATTTGTGCTTGGCATTGCCCTGACCTATGTACAGGACTTTGCACTTGGCCTTGCTGAACTTCGTGAGGTTTGCACAGGCCCACCTCTCAAGCCTGTCCAGGTCCCTCTGGATGGCATCCCTTCCCTCCAGCGTGTCGACCGCACCACACAGCTTGGTGTCTTCAACAAACTTGCTGAAGGTGCACTCAATCCCACTGTCCGTGTCGCCGACAAAGATGTTAAACAGTGCCAATCCCAATATCGACCCCTGAGGAAAGTCACCTGTGACCGGTCTAAACTTCGACATCGAGCTATTGACTGCAACTCTTTGAGTGCGGCCATCCAGCCAATTCCTTATCCACCGAGTGGTCCATCTGTCAAATCCATGTCTCTCCAGTTTAGAGACAAGGATGTTGTGTGGGACAGTGTCAAATGCTTTGCAAAGTCCAGGTAGATATAAAAAAGTACAATGAGTGTTCATCTATTTGAAAAAGGACTTTATCAGTGCCTAGTGAGTCATACACATACTGGCAGAAAAAAAGTATAGCAATTATTTATGTGTTTAGGGTTTTTTTTCTTAGACAAATGAAAATAAGTAACAGTGCTACAGTTACTGCTTTCTGTCTGGTCTTAATGCCAGGTATACTTTCTGTCATTCACCTCCAAAAACTATTCTCAATCCTAGATAACTTATAATTCATTTCCAAAATTTTATTTTAGTACGATAAGTATTTGTAACCCAGCATAGCAACCGTTAAACCTGATGAATGAATAAACAAGGTCTTCAACTGTGTGCAAGAAATGCTACACAACCTTCTGTGAGTGACTCTGTGGGTCTTGACTGCATCTGAGCAGTAGATGGTTTTTTCCTGTTTTATCTTCTCAGGGTAGGTTGGATGAGTTCAGATAAGTGTTTGACAGCAATAAAAAACATTAGTTACACATTGCTATACGCAATCCATTAGCCTATTATTCTAAATTGGAAACTCTTATATTAGGACTTGAAGTGCAATTAAATAATCAATGTTATTAAAAATACTGAAATTATCTATATAATACTTTCAGAAGATTGCTACTGTTTCAGCTTTTCATTGAGAAACATGACTGACTTCCCTAGAGAGACTTCAAAGATTAAAAGAAAGTTACAAAACGTAAACCCTATGATAATAACTTCTAAGTGGCGGTGCTGACTGCTGCAAGCTATGAGTCTGTATACAGATACTTGAAATTACATCCTACATCAAAGAAGCTTACATGATGCATAACGAGATTTAATGTTAAAAAATGGTCTCCTTTAGAGCCTTGCAGCTGTTGTAAAGGCACAAAAGCCCAAATAAATTCACACATTTCAGAGAGAATAAAATGTAGAGTGATTTCTTAATGTAGAACATAAATAGCAGAGTTGCATTAGTAGTTTTCTGCAACAGGACAACTTTTCACTTTCTTTCTTGTAATACTGACTTTTCCAAACTTGCTGAAAGGGAAGACTAGTATTTGTACATTCTTCTTGTGAAACTGAGAAGTCTAGCCATCATGAGTCATAATTTCTTATTTTAATTTTGAAATATACTCTAACATTTTAAAATCAGAGCCTACCTGTACAAATTTATGTTGAAGACTTATTTCACAGGCAACAGCTGAATTTTATTAATTGACTTGATCCTGGCTGTTTTTATTTAGACAGCTTGTCCCATTTGTCTCATCTGAAGCAGGACAGATTGTTTTAAACACAAGTAATGGAGAATAAATGGAGTTAAAAGCTTCTGAGAAAAGCTCTGCCCTCAGAGAATTATTAGGTTAGTTCTCCTGAGAAACAAGGCTAAAGAAAAAAGGAAATTTGGCAGTTCCTCACAGAAACACTATTAAGATCACAATCACAAACTATTCTTATGCAAGAAATCAGCTTGACTAAATCTTCTGCTCTTCATTAACCTCAAACACAAAAAGGAAGCATGAAGAAATTGCAAACTAGGTCAGTATATCAGGGACAAGGATAAAAGAACAGTGTAAGTATGTATGGATAAAATTAGAAAAGCCAAGCCATGAAATGTGGTACAATCAGAAAAGACCACAAAGAGGAAAAAGAAAACTTCTGTAAATACATTATTCGCATGTGGAAAATCCAGTGGAGAGCTGATTCACTACTAAGTGGGAGGAAACTCTAGTCACAGATGTTGCCAGAAGGGCAGGAATTGTCTTGTGTTGTTCCATGTCATTGATGCTCTAGCTGCAGTGAGATTGCTAATGTGCAGCACTGATTTAATGATACTTAGAGCTCATAACACTGAACTCAGATGAGCGTGGCAGGAACAGCGTAAAACAACCCCTCTGCTTGTCAATCCCATCTTCTGTTCCAGATCACTGTCCTTGCAGCAGGAACAGCAGAACAAGAGAAAGTAGCTTCAGCTGCTTCAGTTAATGTTTTGACATCTTAATGCAAATGCACCTTCATATGAAGTTAACTGAGGTAGTTGGAGTGTGGAGGTAGATTAAATATTACAGTAGCCCTGAGTCCTTACATCCTTGTATCAGTTGTTTTGAAGTGGCTACACACATTTGTATAAACCCTCTTAGAAAACTGAGTTGTTATCTGTTCTTTTTGGGGACTTAGAGAAGGGGATGAGTTCTCAAAATACTAGAAAGGGTAAATACAATGCTTAGTTTAATAAATAAGAAGGCAATGAGGGATTAGAGGGACAGAGAAAGACGAGATAGAACAAGAGAAAGACAGAAACAGAATTACAGACCAACCAGTTCAACTTAAGTTCCTGGAAAAACACTGGGACAAATAATCAAACTGTCTGTAAGCACCTTGAAGATAACAAGGGTGACGAACAGCAGCCAACAGGGATTTGTCAAAAGCAAATTGTGTCAAATCAATCTAATTTTCTTCTATGATAAGGTAGCAGATCTTGTGGACAGAAAGAAAATAGGAGATGTAATACAGCTTGACTTTAATGTAGCTTTTGATTCTCCTGTAACATTCTTATTAACAAGTTAGGGAAATGAGGTCTGGAGGAAAGCTCTATTGACAGGTGACCAAAAATACTAGAAAGCCACAACTGCAGCTACCATTAATCTACAGTCTAACTGGAAAGATGTATTTATTGAATTAGGATCTTCGGAAGGGTCTCCTACATCCAGAAATGTTTGCTATCTTCAGCTACTCCAATTCTATATACACTAATACGAGGTTCTGAAATTCGGTAGGATTACTTACTGCAAAATAACACACAGAGAACAGCTCGTGTGATACTGATTCGTTAAGGAAAGATCCAGTAATGTGGATCATAAGTTGAACACAAATCAGTAATAGTGTGCTACTGTGAAAAACTCAGATTTCATACTGGGATTTACAAACAGGAGTGTAGACTGCAAAGCGTGGATTAGTCTTTCCACCCTGCTCAGCCTTGGCTAGGACTAGTTGGATTAATGTATCTGGTCTGGGGCACTTGAGATGGATTTGTAGCAAGTTCAGAGGTAAGCAGAAAGGTTCACTACAAGGTACAGCCTGCCAGGAAACACTGAAGGAAACAGAGGTGCTCAGAATAAAGAGAAGACTGATGGGAGATACGATAGTAACCTTCAAATATGAAAGTATGTTGAAAAGTAAAAGGAAATAATTTGTTCTCTTTGTCCAGTGTAGGGAGAATTTTAGGTAATGGATTTGCAGTAATACAGATCTAATACAGCCCTTGGGAAGAAAATTCTTGATCTCAGAGACAGTTAAGTACTGTAGTAGATTGTGCAGGGAGGATGTGCAATCACCCTTATTTTCTACGAATGTCAGCAGTGACGTAGGTTTAGTAGATCCCACCTTGGACTAGATGACCTCTGAAAGTCCTTTCCACGTCTCTGTCTACATCTGAAGTGGGGCTGAAAGCCAAAACAAATCAGGAGGAAACTGAACATTGCTCCTCATGGCAAGAGATGCAGAGAGGCTTCTTTATGTTGCAAGTTTTTCTGAAAGAACAGAATGGAAAAAGGAGACTATGTGTTGGGATAATTATGGGCAGTTTGCATTGACATTGACAGGGAATAACAAACCAGAAGTTTCAGTGAATATTTCTGTGTATATATTACATATCTCTATATAGAATTATATAAAATAATTTTGAGGTCATACATTTTAGTCCTTCATTGCTATATGTTGATAAATTACATTTTAAAATATTCTTTACATAGTATTGTTGTTTATGTAATACATGATATATATTAATTTTTAATAATTTCATTTTGATAACAAAGGTGTACCAGTGGACAAGATGAAGAGACAGCTAGGAAAAATGTTTTTCTCAGATGTATAAGTCCCTCTGAGTTTAGTAGTACTTGATGTAAGATTTAGTTTGAATGTTGTGTAAAATAATTTGTACAATTTGTTTAGCACCAGTTTTCACTTCCAATATTCTCTCTTTATTCTCAAATAAATAAGAATGTTTTGATGTCAGAAGTTAAGGTTTTTAGTTTTTGTGTTGATTCTTTTAAAGTGACTGAAATATCTGTATATATGATTGCACTGTCCAGTCTTTAGTTTAGACACCTTAGTAGAACCCATTTCTGAATAGCATTAATTACTTACATTTTTAATTATCAGAGTCAAGGTGCTGCTATCTCCATGACGCCTACACCTTAGACACTGACATTAACTTCAGATGCAAAACTCTATTAAAAAGGCTGTCTGAAGCCAACTTTTGATAAATTTTATTGCTGGTTTAAGAAACTTATCTCAGTCCTCAAGGTTATAGTACTTTCCACCTGTAATGATTTGATTTCCGGACAGAGGTAAAATAATTTCCTCTTGCTGACAATCCTATCAGCAGTAGCTTTTAACAACTAGTTAATTTAGGATAGCAGAAATTTCACTGAACTTTTGCTGACAATGTATCTTGTGATCTACTGTATCCTTTCCTACATACAAAACCGATCCTTAAACAGCAAATATCACATTATTGTCTGCAATTTTGATTTTTTCTTGCTTGTCCTTTTTCATGTGCACTTTTAAAAGAAATGCCAGGATGGACATGCTAAAACTGCATATCTACAGTGGATGAAGAGCTCCTTAATTTTGCTTCAGAGGGGCAGCCAATATCTTCTGTGGTACAACTCTAATTATTTATTTCAGAAATTACCACCTATCTGTTCTGAAACTAGTATGTTTATTTTTTGTAACTCATAAAACAAAGAACTAGAGGAACCGATTGTAACAAAAATTTCTTGCAGGTTAAAGTTTGCATGATTTTTTGCCATCTGTACCACAGCTAGATTCAAAATTTCATGTTCCTGATGGTCCTTAGCCACAGCTACCACCTTCATCATGCAGTTTGCTGGTACCTTTATTGTGCTTTAACTCTTCAAAGGGCTTGATTTGTAAATTTGAGCCCTGAAATATCCTGGATTACAAATAAAAGAGTGAAAAAAACTGATTTGGGGTCACACGAATTCCTGTGCTATACTGGTAAGACTATCGTTTGGTCAGTAAAAGTGATGTGTTCACTTGAGTGTTCATTCTTTAACCTTCTATCTGGTGTGCTCGTTTCCAAACAGCGTGAAGAACAGACCTTCACCTTGTTAGAAAGAAAAGGACATTTGACGAAGTAGTTTTCAGCCTATGACAAATTATATAAGACAGGCAAGAAAGAGTTGTTGGTTTTGGGGTTTTTTTTGAGGGGGATTTTTTTTTTTTTTTTTGTTAAAATAAGCCCTGCGATTCCTCTTCAGTCTCTCTCTTCCATCTGTGTGGAGCTAACCACAAGTGATTCCATCATGAAGCAAACAGCACATTTTTCATTTTGCACCCAAAATTAGAGCAAGGTGCCAGGACAGCTGTTTACTGAGAAAAAGCTAAACTAACATTAGCAAACATAAGCAACACAACAGCACAGCAGTTTTTCTGCTATTTTTAGGAAACAGGTGTTGCATTTAAACTTCCTAATCTCTCCAGTGAAAATAAAATCATAAATGATACTGCTTTCGGTTTTCTTGTTTCCCAGAAGCCAACCTTAAACTTTCATACTCAGCTACAACCTGTATATTGAGATGCTGGGAAGATGCACATTACTTTAACACTGATAACTACCAGAGTGTACAGATTCAGCACATTGATTATCTGGTTTGTCAGTTCGGTGGAAAAAGTTCACTTCCGAACTTTACTACACAAGTCTGCTGAAGACAAAACAGAAATATCTTTGCAACGAGACTCAGGTGCAGTGTGTTGGAAAGGATAACAGAGACCACATGAGGCATTGTAACACATTATACAATATTGACCAGAGTACTAATGTTCTGTAGTAGACTATGTACTGCCATGGAAACTTAGAAGATCTTATTTTCCTGCTTGGCAGTAATGCTGACTCACTGCATTGGTCTAAACAAGTCCTTTAAGCTTCTTTGACTCTCAGTTTTGCTACATGCAAGACAAAGGTTGTGGTGTTTTGTAACGCAAATTGAGAGCTACAGACTAATGAAAGCACTCTATCAGCAGAAATAGAGTTAGTATTAATTATCTAACTGAAATTATATATGCACACTGAGTATGTACCATCATCTGTTTTCCAGGACAACTGTAACGTTTCTTTTCAGTTTCTCTTCTCTCAAGACTGTATCGTTATTGTCTAAGAAAGCAAACATTTAAAGATAGCGGTGGCAAGCCAGGAGCACCTGACTGAGTTTTAAAATACATTGCAGTGAAGGATGACAGAGCTACAAGCTGACGTTGAAAGGCTTCAAACAAACGAACTGTAAAATATATTATTGACTTTTCTTATGATGCTTCCTGTCATCACATTTTTTTGCTCCCCTTACAATATAAAATCCTTCATTCCTATATTCATTTCTCTCAAGGGAAGACAATGAGGCTCAGTGTCAACAATACAGTAAATGTGGTGTAAGGGATCCTAGTACCAGATTACAACCACTATGGCCATGCTACAGCTCTGATTTAGTGTATCAGTCTGGCAGTTCAGACTTCATCCTGAATTTCTGATACACTAACTTTGTCCTGCATCAGGTGTTCTCCATTCTTTAGTATAAGCGACATATTACATATCTTGCTTAATCTAACTGCAAGGCTGGATTATGCCAGCCTTATTTTAGACTATTGTTATACAAGGAAGTGATGTAGTAATACATAAATCTGGTAATAACAACTATGGAACCACAATCTGATAGATGTTTTACTGTGTCATACTAGAGAAAGGTGGTCAGGTGTTACAGAGGTATACTAAGATTAAATAGAAAAAGGTCAGTTTCTTGCCATGTGCATTTTACCACTGTTTATAATTCACTGCAGACAAAGGTCACGTCCAAGGTTTCTGCTATTTACTTATTTGGGATCTAATCTTTTTGGGATCTAATTTTATCTCTGTTGAAATCAAGAGAAATGTTCCTACAAATGAATCAGTGGATTGAGCATTTTGTCTCTGCATACTTCTTTTATTTCTATTTAGTCACATCCATTTCACCTGCTCTAATACATTGAAAAATATGTCCAGTGCAGGAGTCAAGTGCCTATTCAACACTGTAGTCCAGAAAGCCCTTGCTCAGTCACTTACCCTAATAAGGGGCATCCCAATTTGACCTGAAAGCTCTCCAAATGCTTTTGTACATGCCTGGGATGACCCTGTAGTAAGCAGCTGTGTTTCTATTTCTTGCCTCCATCTGATCAGGGTCCAGAAACGAAGCAGAGTGGCTCACAGGTTCCCAGCTGGGGGCCCTGTGTTCAAACCAGTCCTGACACGTTAACCACAGCAAGGTGTGGCTGCCCTGGCCGGGCACACCAGGGACACATCAACAGGATTGTCTGTTCTCAGACCCAAAACTCACAAAACACTAAAGTATCAGCTATAAGGAGTATTCCCCTACCATGTAGCAAAAGAGTGCTTCAGAAGCAGTGCAATATCAAGTGGTATTAATGACAAGGCTTACAACCTCTGCAGGTCTCCCCAGTAATTTGTGTTTTACAGTCACAGGGAAGGTCTCCTGATACCCCAGTCCCATGTCTGACTAATCCACCTGTGACAGGCTAAGGTAAGTCTTCATGTTTTGGTATCTTTAAAAGGAAACAATACAATTCTGGATGATGTTGATAAGACCCGAAATTAGTCTAAGGAGCTCACTGTACATTATGGACAAGTAGAAAGAGATTTTAAAAATGAGCTCTTAACTCTATACAGTAAGCTTCCTTATTCTCATGCATTCCAGTTATTTGGCCTGGAAGAGAGGGTGAGATATGCAGGATATGTATCTGATTGCTTGGAAGTTTGTCACCATATATCCTAAGAACTGAGCCTCAGGGTAAAAAGTTACTGTGTTCTGCATGTAAAATGAAAAAAAGAAACAACAGAAAAACTAGAAGTTTTCTTTGTGAGTATAGATGAAAATATAAGAGACCCAGGGAATACAATCTTTACTATTGACTGCTTAGGACATGACGAAAATTAAACTGGGAATTATTTAATAGCTGTGAGACATGCAATAAAATATTTGTCAAACAAAAGTGTATGTCATTTTTATGAAGATTTCCACCAGCGGGTATCAGTTGTTTCATGGTATATATCACACCACACTAACTTATTAGTTTGCTTTTATGAATACATCTTCCCAAAAGAAGTAGATTTTTTCCTTCTTTTTTTTTTTTATTGTTGTTTTATTACAATTCATCATGAAATATCTGGAGATGGAAACTTTGAAGATTAAAAGCGTGTTTACTTTAAATCATGTTATACTGAGTTCTGTTTGTATAAAATTATTGAATAATATTCCTGGTTTATGTATTTGCATCTTTTTGATATAGTGAAAGTTTGTTCAAATTTGTTATCCAGCATAATAAAAGTCAAATAATTCAAAAGTGGAATGTATTCTTTCTTTGTTGACCTAACAAACAACTTTACACATTGTGCATGCCTACATTACAGTATAATCTAGATATAGACAAAGCAGTTCATCTGTCTGCGGTGGCTCCTGGTAACAATCCAGCCACTGCTGGGGTAGCTCATCCCACTTCTCAGTCAGTGTTACTTCTTTCTTCAGCCAGTTTAGGAAATGTTCCCCATTCATTCCTCCTTTATGTTCAACCACAGGGCATACTGGATCTGGCTGGCTGAAAGTACCCTGGAAAAGAAGGAGCAGGGGAATATACATTTTTTCAACTAGAAAATATTTAATATCCTGTTCATTGGTTGTATCTGTGAAGTGCAGGTGGTAGCAAGAGAACAGGAATGAGCAGCCAGGCTGACACCTGTGTGAGGCATCCCCACTGCTGAGGCAGACCTGGGTAACCACTCTCTCCGTGACTGGAGATGCAGCTCCAGGAGTATTATCTTTAATGGCATAGCTGAGTCTGTGCCCATAACTGAAATGACCACTGACAAAGACTTTCCAAGACTTTCACTTGTGCAGAGCAAGAATCATTCCCGATTCCACAGCAGGGTAAAATTGCCCCTAATTATGTAGGAGCTGACAGAAAGAGGCCCATCTCCTAAAGTGATTTGATGCTGAGCTTTATTAAGTACTAACACATCCTGACTCAATCTCTCTTTCTTTCATAGGCATGTAAGAAACACAAATGCATACAAACATACTAGCACAGGAAAATTAAGTTCATGAAAAGAGGAGGAGACAGGAGAGTGGTCTAAGTAAGGGGGGGGGGGGAAAAAAGGTTTGCACGTAGTTCTCCCAGGGAGATATTCAGATCATTTTACCTGTATTGAGACACTAGTCTTAAGGACCCCCTGGGTGAACCCTGACTGTTTTGGAGGTTGCTGTTCCCATCTGATACCCTGCATCTCTGCTAGAGGAACTAGCACAGCTTGCAGAAGTGAACATATGCCCAGATCTCAGCATCATCATTTGCAGCCCAGCATACTACTTTGAACTGATTCCAATTTAGCATTGTACCTGTACACCAGGCTGACCTCTGCAGCAGCTGGCTGCAGGGGAGCTGGTGTGTGCTGGCTGCTACCCAGTACCCAACCAGGGCAGTAAGTCTGGCAGAGAGGCAGATGGACAGCAGGGTGTCACTAAGTGCCCAAATAGCCCTGGCGATACTGGGGTGATCCCATCTGGAGGTACTGTTAATATAACCCAATTTTAGACCTATTTAACTCTATTGAAGGTATCTACACTAATTTCATTAAAACAGAAGATAAACTCCACGTATTTTTTTTCATCAGTTTGCTTTCCTACTTCACATTCCTTTACTTGCTTTATTCAGTCCTTTGATTTCCTTACCAATGCGTTTCTTCCTGTTCACTCTTCCTTCCTTCTTTTCTTTCAGTACCTATCCAAGAGACTGAACAGGCAATCCCCATGTTCACATGAGGTGTGTTTGTAAGTACAAGCTCTGTGAATGTAAAGGCGACAATTACCATCCTAGTCAAGGTAAAGGTGGCAAGGAAAAAAGCCTGCAGAAAATGTATGTGCTTGCCATGCAAAGATGCATAGCTTCTTTAAGACGACAGGTTCAGTCAGCATATATCAGCAGACTTAGGCTATTTCAGTTCACTGTTTGTATATTTTATACCAAGTGACCTGCCAAACGTCATGAAGAGGTGAACAGGGGATAAAGAAATCAGTCAAGGTGATGGATGAGCTGCAGACTTGATTATTTATTCAAATTATTCCCACAACGATTGAGTCTTGCTGATTGCAGACAGCATTTTGTCACAATCATTAGGAAAGGGCAAAGGTGACAGGAATTTAATGGCCAAATTAGAGTTATTGAATGGTGCCAAGTATGACAATATTTTTAAAATCTGAAGCAGAAGACTATCTTTATCAGTGACCAGCAACATTCAGAGCTCTTTTCTCTAAACTATCTGACTTTTTACTCTGGAAAGTACAGCAAGTAGAAGGCAGCACAGCAGGCCGATGTTGAAAGGTGGCTCGGTGCAGCCCAGGTCAGCGTTCCCCTTGGCTTCAAGGGGGCAAAGATTTCCTACTAAGGCTCCAACATGTTTATACAGAATCATACACATCTTTTTCATCTGTAAGAACACTGCAGCTGTGTTTGATAAGAAGATAGAAGAAAGTGTGGAGGGTACAGTGACTGTGAAAAGGACACCTTTTTTCCAAGTACCCTAGGTTTTGTCCTTTCTTTTCCATCCAGAAACAGTTGTTCAGGTCAGTCTTATATTAAGCATGCTGATACACTCCCTTGAAGGATGATAACCAACTCATACTTGCACTTCTAATACGAATGAAGTATATACTCCATTATAAAGAGCAATACAAATCCTTCTTACCTGGTAAGAATTCAGTTGTTTAAAAAGTAACTTTCCGCCTTCTTTGAAAGAAAAATAATGCCAGCCCAGTCCACAGTGTCTTTCAACAACATCAGCCTGTAAGAATTTTAGAGGTATTGAAATGTCATGATCTATTAGACATTGATTAATATAAAATGTTGCTAAGAATTAAAAAAAATAATTTTTCCACATTATAAAATAATGGAATAAGTTTTCAGCCAAATTAATTTAGTGCACGTTAGTGAGATTTAGCTGAGAAGTTTCAAATGCTATAACATTAGAAAGGCCACATATCATATTAATAATTTGCTTGCTTTCAGATATTGGCAAAAAAGCCAAAGGAAAAGGATATGTACAATAAAAAGCAAGAGGGAAAG